>NC_057800.1:613022994-613031319 GCF_018294505.1 Triticum aestivum
GCCCGTCAGGCCTCGGCGGCGCGCCGGTCGGCGGCGGCGACGTGGCGGCGCGGGAGTGACTGAGGCGGCGGGGCGGACGCGTCCGGTCTGATCCGGACATGTCCGGTGGCGCGCGAGGTGGAATTTAGGGTTAGGGGGAGAGGAGATCCGAGATTTGGAATGGGGGTCTATATATAGGTATAGAGGGAGCTAGGAGTGTCCAAATGAGGTGCGGTTTTCGGCCACGCGATCATGATCGAACGCTCTAGATGATGGAGAAGGTTTTGGTGGGTTTTGGCCCAACTTGGAGGGGTGTTGGGCTGCAACACACACGAGGCCTTTTCGGTCCCTCGGTTAACCGTTGGAGCATCAATGACCACCGGAGGAGAACGAAGCGCATGAATGCAAAAGGACAACGGGGAAAATGCTCAAATGCAAGAGATGAACACGTATGCAAATGCAATGCACATGATGACATGATATGAGATGCATGACAACGATAACAACACAAGGAGACAAAAACCCGAACCCGAGAAAATAAAATAACTTAAGGCCGGAAATGGCAAGAGTTGGAATACATATTGGGAAAATTACAGCCGGGTTTTTACACAAGCCTGGACAAACTCTTATATAAGTAAAAGCGCTCCCGAGGACACATGGGAATATCGTCAAGCTAGTTTTCATCACGTTCATATGATTCGCGTTCGGTACTTTGGTAATTTGACATGTGGGTGGACCGGTGCTTGGGTCCTGTTCTTACTTGAACAAGCATCCCACTTATGATTAACCTCTATTGCAAGCATCCACAACTACAACAAAAGTATTAAGGTAAACCTAACCATAGCATGAAACATATGGATCCAAATCAGCCCCTTACGAAGCAACGCATAAACTAGGGTTTAAGCTTCTGTCACTCTAGCAACCCATCATCTACTTATTACTTCCCAATGCCTTCCTGTAGGCCCAAATAATGGTGAAGTGTTATGTAGCCGACGTTCACATAACACCACTAGAGGCTAGACAACATACATCTCATCAAAATATCGAACGAATACCAAATTCACATGACTACTAATAGCAAGACTTCTCCCTTGTCCTCAGGAACAAACGTAACTACTCACAAAGCATATTCATGTTCATAATCAGAGGGGTAATAATATGCATAAAGGATCTGAACATATGATCTTCCACCAATTAAACCAACTAGCATCAACTACAAGGAGTAATTAACACTACTAGCAAACTACTAGCACCAATCCCGAACTTGGAGACAAGAATTGGATACAAGAGATGAAGTAGGGTTTTGAGATGAGATGGTGCTGATGAAGATGTTGACGGAGATTGCCCTCTCCCGATGAGAGGAGCATTGTGATGACGATGGCGATGATTTCCCCCTCCGGGAGGGAAGTTTCCCTAGCAGTACAGCTCTGTCGGAGCCCTAGATTGGTTCCGCCAAGGTTCCGCCTCGTGACGGCGGATTTTCATCCCGAAAGGTTGCTTCTGATTTTTTTTCTCGATGAAAGACTTCACATAGCAGAAGATGGTCATCGGAGAGCCACCAGGGGGCCCACGAGGTAGGGGGCGCGCCCTAGGGGGGTGCCCCCCACCCTCGTGGGAAGGGTGTGGGCCCCCTGGTCTTCATCTTTGGCGAAGATTTTTCATTATTTATTATAAGGTATTATGTGGAGTTTCAGGACTTTTGGAGTTGTGCAGAATAGGTCTCTAATATTTGCTCCTTTTCCAGCCCTGAATTCCAGCTGCCGGCATTCTCCCTCCTTATGTAAACCTTGTAAAATAAGAGAGAATAGCCATAAGTATTGTGACATAATGTGAAATAACAGCCCATAATGCAATGAATATCAATATAAAAGCATGATGCAAAATGGAGGTATCATATACATCGGTCAAATTATTCATCATGTCCACACATTGAATTGATGTGACAACACGCTGCGCATGAGGTGACACAAGAATCCTGGTGGCGTCTTTGGGTATTGTGGACTTCAGATTTGGAGTACCACTTATCTGTTGAAATCTTTCATCATTCACTTAAAACAGTCGATTGATCATACATTGAGTACCATATAACTGGAATTAACCGATGCAAGTCCAAGAAGGATTGGACGGTGCTGCCGGCTAGTGTCAAGTTTGATCCCACGGATCAGGAGCTTATCAAGAACCTTGAGGCCAAAGTGACTGCTGACAGCACGAGATCTCACCCTCTCACCGATTTGTTCATACCAACCATCGACCGCGAGCACGGCATATGCTACACCCTTCCTAAGAAACTTCTAGGTAAGACAACCGATCATCCGTCTACTTGCACAAACATATTCCTTTGTTTATAGCTCTATTTTTCTTTTTAGACGCAGACCTAGTGAAGCAAATACAATTTGACAGTTAATAAAGAGTGAAACAAGTGATTGCAACATGCCAAAGATGTTATGAAAATGCCAACCACGTACACTAAATCATGTATTCGACAATACTGCAGGTATCACACTGAGTGGCCTAAGCAAGCATTCCAGCGCAATTCCAGGGCGTTCAAAAAGGGCACGTGGACACGTTGCAAGATACTGTTGGAGTGCGGCATGCACGCGATGTGGCACAAGACCAGTAATACCTTGCCGGTGGTGGTCAATGGCCGGCAGACAGGCAACAAAAAGGTTCTGGTGCTGCACACCAACAAAAACTTCGACCAACAGAGGACCAACTAGGTGATGCACCAGTACCACCTTGGGGACCTGGAGCAAGAGAAGGAGCGGGAGCTGATCCTCTGCAAGATTTTCTACCAGACGAACACTAGTGCCAGGAGTAAAAAGATTATAAGTTAGTTTGGTACTGGTACTTGTACTACCTTGTCGTTCGCAAGTTGGTATTGTTGTTAACGATCTTTCGGTATGAACTTGGCATTTGCTTCCAACCACCATGCCGAGGGTCGACGTGGATATAAAGCTGAATCATTTGTTTCAAAACGAATTTTCAGGCACCGGATTTTTATTTGATGGGTAGCATAAGCACCTGTCGTTCGAATTTCCAATTCTCCAATTTTTTTGAAACAAGTGCATGCACTTATTATCATGATGGAAAAACAATATACCTGCCGCATCTCAGTTATCAGTCTGTACTTGCAGAATTCTCTTGTTTTTTAGCAGGTATATTGTTTTTTCTGGTCGAGCAAGTTTCAGCTGGGTTGTAAACTGCCCAGGCTTGGTTTTGTTTTTAACAGGCCCAGCCCATAACGACAACGGGGCACAAAGATCCACTGGGTATCTACTGGCCTCTAGCCCGCCAGCGTTAGTTATATTTTGTCTTACAACATCCGCAGGCAGTTTTTTTACTGAATCAAACACACAACCCAGTTCCCTTTTCATATTTACATCCTTATTTTTGTTATTGTTTTCCCTCCCAGCGCTGATTTTTTTACACTGGTTTTCCCTTAAACCAACTCAATTTCCCACGTCTTATTTGCTTACGAAAACAAAATGATTTTTTTGGCAAATCAATAAGTTCTTAAAAATGTTTATCATTTCAGGATTACAATAGTTCGGACTCCACCGAAATATGCAAAATAAGGTTGAACTTTTTGACCGTGGTCCTGGGCAGAAAATGGGATGTAATAAATTACTTAAGAATTAGCAAATGGGCTGCAAATTATAATTTTTTAGCAAATGGGCTCTATGTTGTCTGCCACAGATTTGGAGGCTGACTTGTGGGCCTACTAAGTTCATGTGTACACAAGGTTTCTCAAAAAAAGAAACTTAGTCAACAATCGACTCTACAAGCATCACACCGTTAGATGTCAATCTAACGGCAATCATGCATCCACTACTAGGAAAAGGCCTGCTGGTGGCGCACCTATTTTGCCTACTAATGGTGCACCACAGGTGCACCACTAGCATCACGCCATTAGAATGTTTTACTAATGGCGCACCACACAGTGCGCCATTAGTATACCCACGATGCGCCATTAGTGTGCCTCCCAGGGGCCATATTTACCCATGTGCTCTGGCTTACTAATGGCACACTAGTTTATGATGCGCCACTAGTGTCTCTGGCTTACTAATGGCGCACTAGTTGGTGGTGCGCGACTAGTATGAATATTAGGGATTTTTCTGATATTTGCACAAGTTACAAAATATATTACTGGACAGAATATAGACAGCACCACACATGAACAACAGATTCATCAAATACAATAGAAGATTAGTCTCCGAATACAATTCATCATATTAGTCTCCGAATTCAAAAGACCGAACAAAGATAGAACATTACAAGTCTCGAGACCGCGAGTAGCGAGTTTGTCGAAAGTAATACTAATCCTAACAAGTCCTACTAATCATCATCATACAACTTCTACTCGTTATTAATAACAAGTCATACGATCATCATCTTGATAGTCATCGAACCAACCCTACTTAATTGTTCTTAGCACATGATCATCAGTATTAGGCAGGACCTAAATACCCTATTTAAGGTAAAATAGCATAAAACAATATAGACCCTGACTCTCCATTATGGAGAATGGAGATCATCCTATCTCCAATTCTTGCGCTTCACTTCCTTTTGCTTCCAAGAACCTCCTTACAACTGACCATACATTTTTCCATCCTTTGATTTGCATGTCTCCACTTCTTTTAGAAATATGGTATGGAGAGTTGAGATTCGTAGGATGACCTGGCTGTATGTTCAAAACATTAAGGCTACCTTTCTCATACATCAAATGAGGCACACAATTCTCTAGGATTATCTGTTGAAAAACGTAGTAATAACTTCATAGTTAGCAATGATGTACTAGTTTTAGAAGTATGCAAAAGATGCACGGATGTCGTAATAGTAAAAAAATTTACCAGGGTATCTCCATGGTAGTTACCGTAGTTGAACACATGCACTAGTGGCACGTATTGACCATAATGTTGAGGAGTTTGATTGTAGATATTGTAATTCTCAATGTAAGTACAAAATCTGACCAGATGATTTTTCTCCTTGTAAGTTAATTTGGAGCCATCGATGTAGTGGGTTTTGTCTACCATCTCCCACACATTCTTTGAAGAATGAAAATAAGCTGTCAATGGAAATAAGTTGTCAACTATTTTGAAATAAACAATATAAATTAGCTAATAACTATGTTTGAGAAACTCACATAGCGGTAGAATTGGATGCGTATCAACAAGGACCCAAATGTCCAAATTGTCTTGCTTGATTTCAGGATCACCGAGATCCATGGTGACAAGCATACCCTCATCAAAACCATACATCTTGCAAAATGCTTCCCATTTTTTGCAACCAAAATGGGTTACACTCTCAGAATTGTACAACTTTACTTCAAAATCCACATCATGATGAGTCCTTAGGTGAATTTTCTTTGTTTCAGAACTTTCATGGTCTTCAAAACCCATCCTCTCCAAGACATAGCGCCTTGCATGGCATGGGATAAGCTACTCAAATTGTAAAAGATGAGAATTACACGTTGAAATAGTTGTAGTCATGCTTAATTACGAAAGAACACTTGTCGTCGTTGTGTACCGTTTCAACATCGAAGGTCTCCTCGAGCTTAATGCTGAAGCGCCGATCATCGTCTAGGTGAGGCATGTCACACAGACCTCTCTCGTCGTGGCACCAGCTGCACTCCCCCGGGAGACTTTCGTCGTCTGATGATGACATTTCCTACGTTCATAATTCAAAACTGCATCATCTCTGTTGGGTCCAATAAGATAATCCACAGTGTGGTGAAAACACGCCCTTCGAACTGGTTTGAGCAATTGCTGAATGGAGATGGTCTAAGATTTTCAGTAGTAAGAAGTGAAGTGGTAATTTTGAGAGCAAATGGTTAGGATGAGTAGTTCCTCTTTCCTATTTAGCTTTACAATAGAATATTGTTAGTCATGCACACTTGTGCATTTTCAGCCAGGCCCAATGGAGTTGGCCTAAAAACATTTCTTTCTTTAAGCCTGCTACATCCATCTCAAGTATTTATGGTCAAGGGTTAGCAGGGCCATCCAAATAGAATATGTGGTATGGACTTTTTTAGTAGGTCATCCTACCAGATTAGGGTTTATCGATGACGAGCAACTGACATTAGTAACAACTATGAGTTGATATCACACTTCTATATGTATAACACAAGAGGCAGTTGATCCTACTTAATTAAGTACTAAGATACCCCGGTCCATGCATTTGTCGCAAGTACCCCATATGTCCTATTTTTAGCAAAGTCATGCTAAAATTCACGGAAAATTTCAGCATGACCTTTGCTGAAAATAGGACATATGGAGTACCCGAATTTGCCGGAACGGAAGTTAATCGACATTCCGGCAAACTCAAGGGCCTCTCGGGGTACCTGCAAAATCATCACGACACGATGGTCGGAGACAAAACCCAGCAAACTCCTTCCCTTCACTCGGGGTACAACAGTATATCTTATAGGGGTGAAACCGTACCCTGATTCTCCTTTCTTCCTCTTGCCGAAGAGA
Source organism: Triticum aestivum (assembly GCF_018294505.1). Taxonomy (NCBI): domain Eukaryota; kingdom Viridiplantae; phylum Streptophyta; class Magnoliopsida; order Poales; family Poaceae; genus Triticum; species Triticum aestivum. The sequence continues at coordinate 613,029,447 of NC_057800.1, forward strand.
AGTTGGCTGCAGAGGATGGTCCAACTCATATCAGCTTGCAGAAGTTCATTGTATAATTCTATTTAGTTCTGAGCATATACAAATACTCTTCAGAGTGGGCACAAAGATGGAAGCAAACTAATAGCCCAAAGTGAATAGCAAATCGGCTACTGAAACTATACTGAAATCATGCTGAAACTTTACTGAAACTACTCCTTGCAAGCAAACTAAAACTACTCCTTGGAAGCAAATTGTCCTGGAAGGAGTATTGTGTGCACAAATCTACTCCAGCTAGTTGCTTTCACTTAGAGATTGTTAGGTAGCCGATAGCACAAACAACATGAGTCATTCTTCAGACCGTTACAAATAGAAACAATGGCAACCAAGGTTAAAAACCAACAATCCTATATATTATTCTGAAACTTCATATATTGAAATCACTTAGCAGAAATTCTTCCTTCCATTCTATTCAGAAATTTTGGAGATAATATTGTGGACTTTGGTAGTTTTCTTAAATCATTTCATTTATATTTTAAATAACAGTAGGAATTATTTCATAATAGAATTTACCCCAAAAACAAATTCCTTTAATGCCATTTTCAAACTCTGAGTTGCCTCTGTTGCACTAAAACTAATTCAAATAATTTTTTTAAAATTGCCACAAAAGTTTTGGGAGACCCTATAATTCCTATAAATCATTTTTGAACAAAGACCCATCCTACTCTTTTGAAATTTTTGAGAGAAACACCCGCTTTTCCATTCTGATCCATTTTCAGTTTACAACTACAACCCTATTTCCCCTAGCTCCTAAAAACCTTGAAAATTATCCCAACACAAGAAGAGTACCTACACTCCTTTTTCCCAAACATCTCCTGATCACAAGTTCTAAATTTTCAACATTTGCGGCTTGTGAAGAAACTTCATTTCCTACAATTCCAAAAATTCTGAAACTTTGCTAGCACCTCTGTTTTGATCCAAACCATCACCACAAGATAATTGTAGGATAGCAGCTGCAGCAGCAAGATAATTGCATGAAGAGAGAGCAACTTACTTTGAGACAGCGTCTTGTCTCCGCTCGATCTGCTGCTTCGGGGCGACGACGGCAGTGGCTTGTGGTCCAATGGAGGGTGGTGGATGGTTGGGAGGAGGGGGGCGGCGCCGGTGGATGGTTGGTTGGGGGCGGCGGCGGTGGTGGTGGATGCTTGGGAGCGGCGGCGGCGGTGGATGCTCGGGGGTGGCGGCGGCTTGCGGTGGTGAGGGGTGGAAGAGCTGTGGTGGTGATGGGTGGAAGAGCGATGGACGTGGGGCAGGGCACGCTGGAAAGGGGTCGTCAGCGGCGAGGGGGAAAGGGCGGCGGCGGTGGATGCTCGGGGTCTAGGGATTTGATCGGCGCAGGGGGCGAGGGGGAAAGGGATGGAGGCAGGGGGAAAGGGATGGATAGCAATGGCGTACCTCCCGGGGGTGCCCCATAAGTACATCCATAGCAATGGCGCACCACCGCTGGGTGCACCATAAGTAACTTTTTTTATTGATAAAAATGGCGCACCCTCTCCCGGTGCGCCATATGTAACTTTTTTAATTAATTTTTTATTGAAAAAAATATTATACTATATAGAGGAGAGGAATAGAGGAGGAGGGAGGGAGCATTTACATTCGTTGACGAGGCGGTGGTTGGCATCGCATCGGAGATGCAGACCGTAGGAAGGAGGAGGACACCGGTCGTGGTCGTGGGCCGGCCTCCTGGCCTCGCGACGGCGTTCGTTGTCAGCCGTCGATGGACTGCGAGTAGCCCCGCCGAAGTCTCCACCTCTGGGTTCCGGCTTCCTCGTCATGGCGGCGGAACAAGGTGTAGCTGCCAGTGGGGTGGGGTGGGCCGGGCGGCTGCGGCGAATAG
>NC_057800.1:613031850-613097159 GCF_018294505.1 Triticum aestivum
GGATCTGGCGCGGGGGGGGGGCGAGGGGAAAAGGGATAGAGGGGGGAAGAATAGTAATGGCACACTGTAACAAGGTGCGCCATTACTAGTTTTGGAAAAAAAATATTAGTAATGGCGCACGGGGTAAGTGGTGTGGCATTACTAGTTAAAATTAGTAATGGCGCACTCTGACCGGGTGCGCCATTAGTATTTTTGGAAAAATAACAAAAAAATATGTTAGTAGTGGCGCACCATTGGTGTGGTGCGCCATTAGTGTGATAGACACTAATGGCGCACCATGTGCTGGTGCGCCACTGCTATATAGTAGTGGCGCACCACATGTCTGGTGCGTCATTTGTGTCCATATTATATATATCCCTTTTCCTAGTAGTGTTCTTCAGTCTCTGATCTTCCTGCTCCAGCCACCCAAACCAGCGCCGGTGGAACCGCCTGCTCCCGCCTCCCGTGGCTTGCTGTGCTACCGGACAGGCCTCACGGCCCCACCATACTTGCATCCCTGGCCTGTCTATCCCTCTACTCACCCACACCTCCTGTTATTTTCCAGCGACGTCATCCGAACCAGTCAACCCTCATACTCCCCACCGCGTGCGCTGCCACTGTCGTGTCTTCCCCGGCTGTGTGTTGTTCCCTTCGTAGGACTCATTGTCGTCCACCGCCTTGGTGCTCTCGGCGCAGGATGGTCAACGTGGTCAACGAACGACATCCATCGGAAGTGGACTGTACATGGAGAGGCTGATAGCTGGGTCCACGGCCGCACACAAGGAAATGCATCCTTATTACGCGCAAAATAATGATTCCTCCACCTAACAGCTCGGACACACCAGCTATATCTTCTCATGCAAGGAAGTGCCTCCTTATTACGCACAAACAAATGAATCCCCCCCTCCGTGGGAGGCTGGCTTGTGGGCCTACTAAGTTGATGGGGACGGAGGGCTTTGTCAATTCATTCAATCTAAATGATTCTAGCTCCAGTGACTGTACGATGTCCATCCAACGGCCATAGTGCTTCTTCAGCCTCTCGTCTTCTTGCTCTAGCCGCCCAAACCAGCGCCGGTCGTGCTCCTGCCTCCCATGGCCGGCTGTGATGCCTCGGAGGCCTCACCGCCCCCTACTACTCCCACCGTTGGCCAGGCCATCCGCCTCTACCCATCCACACCCCCTGTTATTCCGCGGTGACGACAGCCTCACACCGCAGCCGAACCAGTGAACCCTCGTGCTCCTCTCCGTGTGGGCTTCCATTGCCGTGTCTTCCCCGTCTCCGCATCGTCCCCTTCCTAGGCCACCCCATCATCGACCGTCGTGGTGCTCTCGGCGTGGCATGGTCAACGTGGTCAAGGAACGACTTCCATCGGAAGAGTACTATACGTGGAGAGGCTGACAGCTGGGTCCACGGCCGTAGCAAGGAAGTGCCTACTTATTATGCACAAAATAATTATTCATGCACCCGACAGTAGGGACCCACCGGACGGGCCACCATATTTCACGAAAAAAACATTTTCCCCCGGACTGCTGGGACCCACCAGCTACATCTTCGCACGCAAGGAAGTGTCTGACAGTCGGGACCCATCTGATCGAAGCATACATAGCATTGTCATTCTGGTCGCGAACATGTATGTACATACTGGTCGATGTAGAGGCGCGTACGTGTTGTAGTAGAGGCGCACACGTGGCATGTACACATACGTACAACGGCCAGGGTGCAAGAAAGTAAATACGACGACGTACGTACATACCGGCTGGGTCTCGAACGCCTAGTGTAACATCCCAATTTTTAAAATTTGGATGTTATACATACGTCATCATATACATATCATACTTTATTTGCAATTCGTTTGCGATCCTAGAAAATCCTAAGCAACTCAAGGACCCACGGAGAGAATTCAGGATTTCATTATTTACATATTTGAATTTTTCTCAAATTTGAAAAGAGGATCGTTTTGGTTCTAATATTTTTTTCTCCGAATATATCAAATATCAAAATAAATGAGAGGAGATAAAATGACTTCTCCAAAATCAGAGGGGAATATTGGAGGAAAATATTAAAATCAACTAATTATTTTATTTGGATTTTATCGCTATTTTATTTGAATTAGAAAAAAATATGCATTTTTCAAAATTTCATTTTTAGGCCAAAAAATGTTCACTTTGTTCTAAATATTTTATTTAGATGATGAAAATTGTTTTTGGCATTTTTAGATTTTTTTTTATTTTTAGGACTTTTTTTCTTCTTCGATGGAATTTATTTAAAAAAAAGTCTTCGGACCGATTGGGCCGAAGCCTAGCCGGCCCATCGCGCCGCCACCGCCTCCTCCCGCTCGGAGTCCGGCACGGACACGCCACCGGAGTCCCAAAGGACTCCGACACCGCCACCGCCTCGGGACGCCCCCCTTTAAAAGGGCCAGCCCCAACCCCCTTTACCCGTTGTCCTGCCCCGCCGCCGCAACCACCACCACCAGCGCCGCCGCCGCCCGCACGCCGCCGTCGCACCTCCTGCAGCCCCACCACCCCAAGCCGCCGCCACGCCGAAAACCGCCGCCGACCCGCCGGTTTTTCTCGCCGGTTTTAGGTGAAACCTAGATCGGTTTTTTAGGGTTTTCTCAATTTCTCGGTTTATTTTTTTCCGATGGTTCGCTAATTAGCGAACGTTCAATCGTTAGTCTGTTTTAACGATCGAATTAGTTCGTTTGTCTCTGTTAGTGGATGTTCGCCCGATAGATTTTTATTTATTTTGCTAGGGACCTATTTGTGATTATTTTTATCACAGATTAGCCCCTGATCTTCAAACCCTCGCACCTTTTTAACCGTTCGTCCAAATCCAGTGAAACTAATGCCAAAATCTTCGTCTCGAACCCCTCTTTCTAGTTAACGAACTTGAACATGGTTTTGACAAATTAAAAATTTGGTTTCAAGCAGATTTGTTTTTGAACTTCTTTGATCATACTTTGAGTTTTGCAGCTCCGATTTGATTGATTCTTTTTGCAAATCGAAGCACTTCAGTTGAACTTTCAGTTTGGACTTTCTCATCTAAGTTTTACCCTTGCATCTATGCTTGAGTGATTATGTATGCTATTGTTTGTTTGCGATAGATTTCCGAAGTGCGAAGCGTGCTACTATGAGTCTCTAGGGTTTGCGGATCATCTGCAAGGCAAGTAACACTTTGATCATATCCCTTTGTTACCTAGTTTTTATGCATTAGTCTCAACCCTCAAACATTGCATGAGTAGGATCTAATTAATATGTGGGTTTGAGAAGTAGTGATGGGGTAGAACCTATTGTCTTTTATATCCAACCATGGGAGTTATTTCTACGTTATGCTATTACTTCTATGTTATGCTCGTAGATGTGGTTTGGTTTGAGTGATCCATGACAAATGTGAGAGTTTTAATTAATTGTTAAACTTAAGGTGGCTACTTTAATACACATGTGGGTGGATTGGTTGAGGCACCCTGGAGCACCCAGTGGTTGTCTGGCACCTGGAGCAATCCAGTGTTGTCCTAGGATATCCCGGAGTACCCGTGTGATCATCCTATGGTCGCCACCCAGGCTCAAAGGGATCATAAGATTTTTCATGCTAGAAACTTCCATTTGCAGCCACAAGCCATTATGGGCTCTGGCATAGTTGAGTAAGTTGTATGATCTCTTTTAGTGGTAGGCTAGCAGATGTAGGGGATGTAGGTTGTACTGTCTACCCAGAGTAAAGAGTTAATGCTTCTGAAAGACTACGTCTTGGTCATCCGTTTCTCAAACATCATGTAGTGCGAGAAATTCAACGGAGGAGATCGAGTCTTGTGGGGAAAAGTGCTCAAACCTCCGCAGAGTGTACAAACTAATCATGATTAGCCGTGTCCCCGGTTATGGACATCTTGAGTATCTGGTACTTGAATTATTATGTTGATCCCATCACTCTTAATTAAATTTTTTGGGTTGTTAATTACTTTTAATTGGTATTGAGTTCGACGAACCTTCTCCATGTTTTATCAATTACCATGATAGTTAAACAAAATATATTCCTTTGTTGTAGGAAGAAAATTGGCTTTTCACAAAAACATATTAACCATAGAGCCTCCACTAGCCAAATATGCATATAGTTGTAGCTGTTACCTGTTCATTGCTCTACAGTGTTATTTTCCAGAATATTCCATGTGCTGACCCGTTTATGGGCTGCAATGTATTATGTTGCAGACTTTTCAGATGAAGAGTAAGATAGGTCATTGTCGTGCACTCAGCTATGCCGTTGGTGTTGATGGACTCACTATATCTTTGAAACCTTCCGCTGTTATCATATTTAGATGGCCTTAAGGCATATTATTGTAATAAGTTCTCTCTTGAGACTATCAATGTATTAAGTGTGTGATTGCACTCTATTATAAATCCTTCAAGTACTGTGTGTCAGCATTACCGATCCAGGGATGACACTTATGCATAGAGATTTGACCATTTGAGGTCGGATCGCTACAAGATGGTATCAGAGCACACGCTGATTGTAGGACGCGACCACTAAGATAAGCCATATGTCACTCTTCTCTACTCATTTCTGACCCTCTCCATTTTCCACTATATAGATGGCGGACTCCAGGAACAAGTTTGCTCAACCAGATGAAGACACACCGTTTGGACGACACCTAAAGGAAGTCACTAGGTACCTGAACATCGGAATACCAAGCTTCATCGGGACCTACACCACCACTTTACCAGAAGAGGAGCGTTGGATGATTTGAGTTCATGTTCCAGGAAGGACATTCACGCCAGTTACTGAGCCCATAGAGTTTTCTTTTGATGCACCAACCTGGAGTCTAGGAAAGAGCATGGCAGCCCACATCGCGATGGGACGCATCAGCGAAGTCTACAACAAGGATCTTAAGGACACAATCTACCAGATATGTCGGCACCGAGATGAGCAATGGGAGATGATCAGCACCAGGAGGGACAGATCCATTGCAGCCTTCATCCAGGAGTTAAACCAGCACATTCGTCACGAGGAGAACCAAATGTGCGCAAGCATAATAGATCTAAGGAAGTTGATGACTAGGAACTTGGAGCTTGAAGAGGAACTCAAGTCTACATGCGACGGATATGAGGAGAAAATCACAATACTAGTAGAAAAGAATGGCGACCTGACAAGGAAGCTAGGAGTATTCATGGGAGACCCCGCGCCAGGAGGAGATGACGATCATCCCGAGGACTACATCATCATCGACGACACCGACTCCGACCCCGACAGTAGTGATGATGATTACGAAGACAAAGCTGGAGTGGATATCATGGAGTCTTCCACCGATCAAAATTTCTAGATGACCACCATATTATCAGTAGAATTACCCCCATGTAAATAGTAGTAGTCCGAGTATCTTTGTAATGGTAGCTAGATCGATTTATGCCCTTGTTTGAATTGAGTGGTGTGACATGAATGTGTTTGTATCACATGCATATGGGTAGTGCTTTCTCTTTAGACCTCATTCGATTCTAAGCTCTTCCCTTAAAACCCATCAGATGCCTCTGAGGCATGACCATGGATTTGTATTCCCACCGTAGCTCACACAGTTGACACTACAAAAAAAGACACATCCATGACATTTCGAGCCGAATGATTTTTTTCTGTCATACATATGACACTTATATGACGATAATTGTGACAAAACTCGGTATCATCATAGATGTGGTGGGCTCCTACTTCTATGACAAAAAATCATGACAAAAAATGGGCTTTTCGTCCTGGGCAGGCCGGAGACGCTGCTGCATGACATTCTATGGGCCCTCCATGACGGAAAAAACCGTGGTACAAGCGAGAGGGAGGAAAATTTCGGGGAGTTCCCGGTTACGGTGGGAGGTCGGGGGCCGAGCGATGCGCGTTTCTCTCATACACGTACGCGCGTGTGTGCGAGGCGTTGGGCTCTAACTGAACCCGAGCGGTTGCGCTGTAGGCTACGCGTTACTGAACCCGAGAAATCGATCGATGGCTGTTAACTGAACCCGATCGAGCGATTCCTTCGCTACTGCTGCTAACTGAAGCTGATCGATGCTGCCTCCGGGATGAATAGTGAGTGTTGCGGGGGGTTTGGATGAACAGTGAGCGGTGGCGTTGCCTCTGGATGAACATGACCCCGTGGTGTGGTGGAGGGCTGGATGAACAGTAGACGGCGGAGGGGTGCCCATGGAGGGGTGGTAGAACAGGGCCCCGTGGTGTGGAGGGCTGGATGAACAGTAGACGGCGGAGGGGTGCCCATGGAGGGGTGGTAGAACAGGGCCCCGTGGTGTGGAGGGCTGGATGAACAGTAGACGGTGGAGGGTGGTTGAACAGTAGCCGGTGGAGTAGCGCGCGGTGGAGGCTGGATGAACAGTAGCCCATGGAGGCTGGAGGAGGTCGACAGTAGCCCGTGGAGACTGGAGGAGGTCGACGGTGGAGATGAACAGTATCCCGTGGAGTCCCGTTTTGCGGTATGCCGCATCCCTCCCGATGAACTGGACCCTCATTTCAACCGTAGGAGGTCCGTTTTGTCCGTTTTACGGTACGACACACCCCTCCCGATCAACAGGACCCCCGTTTCGACCGTAGGAGGTCCGTTTCGTCCGTTTTGCGGTACGCCACACCCCTCCCGATCAATAGGACCCCCGTTTCGACCGTAGGAGGTCCGTTTCCTCCATTTTGCGGTACGCCAGACCCCTCCCGATCAACAGGACCCCGTTCAGGCCTCGTTTCCATCGCCTGTTCCGTCCAAGCCCTCCCGATGAACACGACCACGCATTCCGTTCCGACCCAGCCGGTTGGCTCCCATGCGTTCCGTTGCCTCCCGATGAACACGACGCATTCTGTTGCCTCTCCATGAACACGATGCATTCCGTTGCCTCCCCATGAACATGACAACGATGCTGCCTCCCCATGAACACGACGACGATGCTGTTTCTCCGTTCCGACCCAGCCATGTACATGAGCCCTGGCCGTACGTATGCGCGAGTAACCGTTCGAGACCCTGCCTGTATGTACACATGCATGGCCATATTTTCTTTCTTGCACCCTGGCTGCTGTACGTACGTGTACATGCTAGGTGCGGGACTCTACTACGACACGTATGCGCCTCTACTACGACACATGCGCGCCTCTACATCCACCAGTATATATGTACGTACACGTTCGCGACCAGAATGACAACGCTACGTACGCTTCGACCAGGTGGGTCCCGACTGTCAGGCACTTCCTTTCCTGCGAAGATGTGGCTGGTGGGTCCCATCAGTCATGGGGGCGAATGATTTTTTTGCCCGAACGCACTTCCTTGCATGCGAAGATGTAGCTGGTGGGTCCCAGCAGTCAGGGGCAAATGTTTTTTCACGAAATATGGTGGCCCGTTCGGTGGGTCCCCACTGTCAGGTGGAGGAATAATTATTTTACACGTAATAAGGAGGCACTTCCTTGCTGCGGCCGTGGACCCAGCTGTCAGCCTCTCCAGGTACAGTCCACGTCTGATGGAAGCCGTTCCTTGACCATGTTGACCACGCCACGCCGAGAGCACGAGGGTGGTGGACGATGGCGAGGCCTAGGAAGGGGACGACGCGGAGTCGGGGAAGACACGGCAGTGGATGCCCATGCGTAGAGGAGTACGAGGGTTCACTGGTTCGCTGCGGTGTGAGGCTGCCGTCGCCGCAGAATAACAGGGGGTGTGGGTGAGTAGAGGGATGGCCTGGCCACCGGTGGGAGTAGTAGGGGGCGGTGAGGCGTCCGCCGCACCGCAGACGGCCACGGGAGGCAGGAGCACGAGGCATGACCGACGCTGGTTTGGGCGGCTGGACCAAGAAGACCAGAGGTTGAAGAAGCACTACGGCCGTTGGATGGACATCGTACGGTCACTAGAGATAGAATCGTGCATATTGACTAAGTTGACCAAGCCCTCCGTCCCCTTCAACTTAGTAGGCCCACAAGTCAGCCTACCACTATACTGGGTCCCAGCTAACAGGGGGAGTATTCATTTTTTGTGCGTAATAAGAAGGCACTTCCTTGCGTGCGAAGATATAGCTGGTGGGTCCGAGCTGTCAGCGGCGGTAACGCTTTTTTCGCGAAATACAGAGGCCCTTTCGGTGGGTCCCTGATGTCAGGTGGAGGAATCATTATTTTGCGCATAATAAGGAGGCATTTCCTTGCGTGCGGCCGTGGACGCAGCTGTCGGTCTCTCCACGTACAGTCCACTTCAGATGCATGTCGGTCGTTGACCACGTTGACCAGGCTGCACCGAGAGCACCAGGGCGGTGGACGACGGCGAGGCCTAGGAAGGGAACGACATGGAGGCAGGGAAGACTCAGCAGTTGTTTCCCACGCGGAGGGCAGTACGACTGTACGAGCGTTTACTGGTTTGTCTGCCATCGCCGGAGAATAACAACAGGTGTGGGTGAGTAGAGGGATGGCTAGGCCAGCGATGGGAGTACGGTGGGGCGGTGAGGCCTGCGCGGTAGTAGAGCCAGCCGCGGGGAGGAGGGAGCAGGCAGTCCTGTCGGCTCTTGTTTGAGCGGCCGGAGCAGGAAGAGCAGAGATTGAAGAAGCACGGCGGCCGTTGGATGGCCATCCAACATTCACTGCTTTTGCGTCAACCTTTTTTTAGGAAAGCCTCAAATCTGTGGAAACAGCATACATCCCATCTGCCATTATTTCTAATAATTTACAGTCCATTTGCTAATTATTAAGGGTTTTTTTGGAGCCCATATTCTTTTTGTTAGCATTACAGCCCATATTGTGGCCACAGTTAAAAAATTATACGAAATTTTGCATATTTCGGTGCGGTCCGAACAGTTTTTAATCCCGAAATTTCGAGTCACATTCAAACTGATTTTAAAAATAAATGTATATCAATATAAAATCCTACAAATTCTCCATGCATAAAAATTAATGTAATTTAAAATCTCGAAATGGAAAAAAAGATATTTGAAACTAATTGCCGGTTTGATGTGTTTTAAAAATGTACAGCCCATTTCTCATTACTGATGAGCCATTTTATCGGCCAGCCGAATGAAAGCTCTCCTCGTCTTGAAAGATTTGCAGCCCAACAGGCCTGACAAAGCAACTTACTTGGCAAATCACAAAAAAACTGGGTTGTGGTCGTGGACCCAGTTGTAAGTCCATTTGTTTTTTAGTCCATTTGGTGGGCTGGGTGAAACAATGATGTAGCATCTATGCAGCCTGTTTAAATCCCATTTGCATTTTTCTCAAAATCTGCGGACTTGCTGGGCTGGGTGAAAATACCATGTTGGGCTAGACGGAGAAATGTTATAAAAACATAAACACATGATTTCACGTCAGTAAAATCTTTGCAAGCTTATGTACGCAATCACTAGGAGTTAACTTGCCAAGTTATATATAAACAACAATTATTATTATTTTGAAAGAACTTTCAACTTACGAAATAAAATATCATTTTAATTTGATGAGTTAATAGTACGTGGGGTATTATTATTTTTTAGGCTAGACGTGGGACATTTGAGTTGGTTCTAGGGGAAAGTACTAGGAGAAAACTCAGTTTACATCAAAAAAGAAAGTGGGAGAAAATTCAAAGACCTGCTGGGTCCACCTAAGGAGGGGAATATGTTGGGAGGAAGGAGATTCAAAGCACGACAGCCGAGTGAACTAGTTTTTTTTACGGACAAGTGAACTAGTTTACATACATAAGCAAATAGCCACTAAAAAAGCAATCAGGTTAATGGGTTCTTAAAAAAAATATTTCGGACAAACCAGATAATTACGACACATAGGCTAATGCATGAAACACTCAGATGATAAAGGTGTTTATAAATAGATAAAGTACAACATCTAGACCTTCCTGACACGCTTGATCATGACACTGCGGCTGTCCGTGTACTCGTCGGTTACGGGAAGCAGACACGCCCTCATGTCCAAGATCTGCATGTACATGTCATAGCATGCGTATGCGTCCTTGGCCGCGTAGGTTATGTAGGCTAGATTCAGAGTTACCTCCCACGTGTTTAGGTCGTCTTCTTTCATGTTGGCGTATCAGGGGTCGATGATGGTCTCAGCGAGGTCAACCATGGAGTCCTTCTCATGCCCGTTGCTGATGATCTTGTATTGCTTCTTGATGTCAACAAGCTTGTTGCACCAGATGGCCGAATCGTCGGGTTCTTCCTTCTCTCCATCGTAGCGAAGGTGCAGTCGGCGCTGCCATGAAACGGGCGAATGCTCCAGAACCTGGTGCAGCCATAGGACTGAGGCGAGGCAGAGCTTCACCGAGTCCGTATCGTTGGTGTACATCACATTCAACTTGGTGCAGCCATAGGACTGAACGGTGAACTCAAAGGGGAACTCCTTGTTGAAGTCCATATCCAGCAGGCTCACCCCTCGGATCGCCATTGGAGTCTCTTCGAGTGAACGAGTGTGTAGGCGGCGGCAGTTCGTTTTTCAGCTCTTGGGGAACTGGATTCAACAATAAGCTGAGTGTGTACTGACGACAACAGTTACTACCCCTCCCTCGTCCGCTGCATGGCCGGCAGAAGATGCGCCCTCGGCCACACGTCGGTTCACGAGCGGGTCTGTATTGGTAATGTAATAACATGAGTTAGTGGTCACTTTACTTAAATTTAATTAGCTTTAATAGAAATTTGTACTTAAAACAAGCAATGCATTCGCTCGTTCTATCAGTGCCATAGGATCAACATGCACAACAATTAGAATTATTATTCTCAGGACGCACACGGTCAGCACATTTGTCTCACTTTCACAAAGATAATTCTACCAAGTTTGAATTGTTTCTTATGGTTGTTGTCCTCTGCATCATCATGCCGTGTTTCCCAGCTTGCAAGATTCAGAACCAACAAATAAGATCCAAATAATAAGTACAACAAAGATGCCTACACATCTCATTGATTCCCAGCTTGCTAGATTTAGAACCAACAAATAAGATCCAAATAATAAGTACAACAAAGATGCCTACACATCTCACTGATTCCCAGCTTGCAAGATTCAGAACCAACCCATTAGAGCCTTTTGATAAGGTGAATATCGGGATTAAATCCATCTTGGCTAGCCATGTAATACAATCGAAGAACTTGGCGAATGCTCTTGACCATCACAACATATATAGTTGAGTATTCCTGTTTGCACAGCATGTTTGCACAACACAAACAAGGAGACAGGAAAGCAAGATTTCGCTTTAATAGCAGCCTCCTTGAACTCAACATCCAGCTCTACTTGGATGAGGTCTGCCTGGAGTTCCATGATTCAATTCATGCGCCTTTTTCTGCAGTTCACCTGAAATGAAGCAAAGATTGCATCATTCAGCTAGCAAGAAGTACTTGCTCTTGTGAGCTGGCAGGTTCTTCTTTAGTAGTTGCACTAAAATTGAGGCACATAAAGGTTGGGTATCCGGCTCATGTAAGGTGCAACTATAATTTTCTTATCCTTTTGTGCAGTTCCACTAAAATAAAGTGCGATTGTGGTGACAGTGACGGCTCCATCTTGCAAAGGCTAATAAATAAAATGTTGGACGAGATTACCAGCAGAACTTGACGGAGATTTTGGAAACTCCAATCACCATTTTGTGCAGTTCCACCAAAATTGAGAGATGTTGTCCACGTGACATTTTAGTTGAACTGCACAAGACACTCATTCCAAAAAAAATGTTTTGTACATTTCACCCAAAAGGTCACAATAGCAATAAGGTGAAATGGATATACCTATCTGCACAAAAAGATAGAAAGTAAACAGTTGTTGGTCAATAAGAATATACGAAACATATACAAAATGAAAAGAAGCATCTTAATTATGTTCACGGCAATCACGCAAGGACAGTAGAAATTTTAAAACGTCAGCAATGCTTCATGTTACCAGAAGCATTACGATCAACAATGAGATTCCTCAAATATGGGATTACTTTAATGGTGGCATTGCTTGTTTACCAGACATAGTAAATCAACAGCAGCTAAAGAGTTGGTTTAAGGGCATGGGACCGTGGGGACACCGGGACACTCAGCAGCGTAAAGGAGCAACTTACTTATCATACTGGGGAAAACAGCAGGAGTGCCATTGTACTATGTGAGGGCAGCAAATCTAATCCTGGAGACCTTTTACTATGTGAGGACAGCAAATCTAATCCTGGAGACCTTTTACTATGTGAGGGCAGCAACTCTAATCCTGGGACCTTTTACTATGTGAGGGCAGCAAATCTAATCCTGGAGACCTTTTACTATGTGATGGCAGCAAATCTAATCCTGGACATACTCTGTTGACTTGTCCACCAGCCGCCACTTTCTATCCTTTTTTCAACCAATAATAGATATGTTCCTTATCTAGTTTTTACTGCGTTTTCCCATTATTTCCCTTTTCAACCAAGGGTCTCTACTACTTTCACCATATTATTTCCTCTTTGAATCAAGTCCTAGATTCATGCTATAACTTTCCCCCTTTCTTTGTTGTTTGAACAAAGCCCTAGATTCGAATGCATGAAGTAGCTTTACCTCTAATAATACTAAAAATTTAGGTGGCTTTGGAAGAGCTGATGGGAGTAGAAAATGATGCACATGCATACACGTGGGGAGCTGGGGCAGTAGAGCAAGGCCGCTTTTGAAGAACTTATACCTGAGGGTCGTCGGGATGTCGGCGGCGGCAGGTCGGATCTGCGGACAATACGGCAGGGAGGAAGAAGGGTCGGAGGACCTCCTAAGCCGGCCATGTGTCGTAGAGAACGGCACGGGCAGAGGATCGGGCCATCCGGCAGCCGTGGGTTTCCTCCCTTGGCGGCGATGACCGCGTGAATGATGCACCTTTTAGTCCTCTACACACACTGGCCGAACGGATCCGGCCGGATCTGTGACCAGCGGTGAGCAGAGCGAAAATGTCGCTACCACTGTCTTGTTTATATCTGGAGAGGATGAGAGAATGAAGAGAGCAACCCTAGTGAAGCAATTGCTCAGGCCCCTACGTCCATATATAGTGGAGTGATTATATTTTTTCTCTCCACAACAAGTGTTTCAATTTGTGTACGTGGCATTAAAGAAAAGAAACTCTCTATTTAAGGTGACTATTGTACGACTCCTACTTACTACTAGTAGTACTACAATATTGTTCACTTGTGCTCCCCGCCCCTCCATTCATTGAACAACCCCACGGGTGAATAAACATACAGTAAGTACTATATTTATATACAACGAACAAGCTCGAACTATTTTCGCGTAGTTAAAAGTTGAGGGCGGGGCTTTTCCCGGGCAGTACGCGCCACAGTTTTCGGGTAAGGCCAGAAGACTATTTTAATTTTTTTTTTAAACTTCGAGACGGCCACATAGCATGGAGCCGACCCTAACGGTTTTAAGCTTACAGGCACAATACACGCTATCCTAGACTACTATACACATGAAACTGCCACACGAGCGTCCGGGCTGCGCTTGGCTCTTCGCCTCTTCGGGAAGTCGAACAATGATGGAATACTAGTGCACTAGAGGAGTAATGCAGTATGCTTCTGGCCATCTGACACCGATTGAACTGCTGCATGTCCACCGCGTGCGGGAGGGAGAGCGTGTAGCGAAAGCTTCTCCTAGTCTTGCCAGCCACCGCGCTCATGGGCGAGGGAGGGACGCTCCTGCCTTTGCATGTATGACAGGTGGGCCCTACAGGTGTGTGGCCAACCTGTCATAGAGCCAAAGGCAGGTGCAGTTAAGTTCGCAAGGGAAAGGATAATCAAACTTCTCATTGATGTATGAGTTGACGTGACACATCAAAGCACTACACTCGATATATTTCAATAATTTGCGTGTGTGACTCCCAGATGCAGAGGCCGGGGTTCATCATCCTCCTTTTCGAGAAAAAACAAACGCATGTGTGAGAGGACGAGTGTGTGCGTGCACCTCTTCTCTTCCTGTATAACGTACTATTAAACTTAGAGTACAAGTTTTTGTGGGTGGCACGATGGTGCGTGCGAGAAGTCCCGAGAGATAGGTTTAATGCATTAATTGCAATGCATGCATGCATAAAGTACATGCATTGGTCAATTTTCTCTTAATACTTGCATGCAATGATTTAATGCACCTTGGAATCTGAACATGTGTTGGGGACAACCAAATTAAGCCTTATAAAATGGAAAAACTAAAATTTTGAGATAAGCCCTATAAAACCGGAAAGGAGGGAGTAGAAAAAGAAGTACTCCATCCGGGAATAGTGCCGCACTTCGAAACTAGAACCGTCAATAAATCTTGAGGCTTGCGTCTCGTCACATTCCAAATTACTCCATGCAATATTGAATTGCAAACCTGTTCACACCGATCACAACCTAAACGGGTTCCCACTTAGGAGCGTATTAGTACTCGGTTATAAATACTAGTATGCCAAGATGACTGCACATTCCTCCTCAACTCCTCATCCACAAAAACAAACAAGTCATTCAGCATCCTTCCCTTGCGTCTGCCATGGCCAGCGTGAGTTCTGGGTCGAGAGATTGCCACCAGGGAGAGGCGAGCATGGAAGCGGAAGCACGAGAGATGTCCCGCCTCGCTGCGAGAGCAGCCGACATGTCCCGCCGCGCGGAAGTAGCAGCATAGAGGTCCCGTCACGCCGCTGAAGCAGCACGGAGGTCCCGCCGCACCGTCGATGCAGCAGACTGGTCCGGCTGCGCCGCGGAAGCAGCAGAGATGTCCCGCCACGCCGCGAATGCAGCAGAGATGTCCCGCCGCACCGCGGCGGCCTGGGAAAATTTCTCGGGGAGGCGACAACAGTTACAGGCGCATGCATGCGATCGTCCATAGCCAGATGGATCAGATCTCCGGCTCGGCGAGGTTGCAGGATGACATGATAGCCTCGTTTGAACAGGCTACCGGCGTCATCCGGCAACTAAGGTCTTCAGAGCAGGCAATGGTACCTGTTGAAGCATATATCTCGATGGTTACAGGGAGCTCCTCAGAGGAGGATTCAGAGACAGATGACCAGTCCTATATCCCACCTGAGGTGTATGCTCTAAGTTGCAATGTTTATATTTCTCATATGATGCATATGGTGTCTTGCATTGCTTAGTTTAGACATCATATGCACAATATTGAATTATATCTGCTTAGTTTAGAAATCATACATGCGAGTGCCAGTTGCTTAGTATATGAATCAATTATGTCAATTATATCATGCCATCCTGTATACTTAGACAACTTGTATGCGAATTATTTCATCCCAACCTATTTTAGAAAGACATCATATAGTTTTGTCGTGTCATCCTGTTTAGGTACTCATCATATGTTGAATTATGCCATTATATCCTGTTAAGTTATCCATCATATATCTGAAATGGTGTCATGCTATCCTGTTTAATTAGGCATCATATATGTGAAACTGTGTCATGTTGTCTTGTTTGGTTAGACAACATATATGTGAATTACCACATCTGTCTATCATACAATGTCTGTACGTTCAATTTCTTTTCTTGTTTATCAGCCATTTGAATTGGAGGGGGTGATGGCAGTATCTACGGGAGCAAAAACCCATTTTTCACAAAAGACAGTGCTACCCGTCGATGCAGATAGAACCATGGTTGTACTGGCCCACAAACTAGCCCCACCACACATAATCGAGACTCTTCCAGATTGCACACTTACACCGTTGGGCAGAGAACCAGCTACAACCCATCTAACCGCAACCCCAGCGGATAGTAACCCACTTATAGTTGACAAAGCACCATGTACACCACAGAGTACCCCCACACGAGCAGTTTGTATAGCTACTGCAGTGCCCAAAGCACGAAGACCACCACAGCTAACCCAAACTCCACGTTTAAAGCAGGAGAGCAACTATTCTCAGGTCAGATTCCGTAGCTATGGTCCATACTCCTTTGTTGTTGCATCACTATATTTACTCATACCAACTACTTTCGAATTTGAAGGATCCAATTGAAACTCCAATGGCGCAATAGGTATGTTTTAAACCTATTTCTTTAACTGGATTGATGTTCTAACTTCTTGCTCTATGTTGATTTCAGTTTAAGTTGTATAAACAGTTATGTTCTCATGTGATGCACATTACAAGTGCTACCAATGTTGTGTAGTTTCTCACACTTATATTCTGTCTATGCTGCTGTGTCTTAAAAATATATGAGTTGAACTGCGTCTCTATCTTGATTAGGGAACATAAACTAGAATGATATGGAAAATACAGTGACCATAGTACATAGATATATGTTTGTTTCATGCTGTTATCCTGTCCACCTTACTACTAAACCTGTTTACCAAAATGAGTTTTGTATACTACAAGCTAAACTTGTGATGTGTCTGCTTGTTTCTCTTGTAGTATGCAAACAGAATATTGGAGAAGAGCACCCCACTATGCAATGGTAGAGAAAGTAATGCAGATAAGGTTCAAGATAGTGAGACAACCCTGTTGGTCTCCAAGAAAGGTGATAAAAACGATCTTGTAGACAGTGAGAAAACCCCACAGTTCTGCGTTGATGTAGTGTTCGAGTTACTGGCCAGTACCGCTGGCACAAGCTCTTCGAACACGCTGCCTGAATCACTTCGGCTTCTTCAGTCTCAGCTACAAGCTGAAAGGCATCAGTCAGCTGTGCTGCAGCAAGAAGCCAAAGGACTAAGGAAGTCCCTGCAGAATTCAGATGCGTACTTTCTTGTGCAACAGCAAGCGCTGGAGGATTTAAGCGCCAAACAAGAGAAAGTTAATAAGCTTGCTAAGCATCTTGCCAACATTATGGGTACCCAAGATATTGTTTCTTGAACTCTTCTGAAGTGGTTTCAGTTCTGGACTTGTTTTGCTGTGGCGTTTATATGCTGCTTTGTTCCCTATATTTGCACTGGTGGCGAACTTTGATGCCCAGTGGATGTAATATGTGTAATAGCCGTGATAGCCTAGCATAAGTTGCTTGCTTATTTATTTCCTTGTTGTCTTTTTTATTTGTTTGCTTGTAGTCAGTGCAGTTCTTTTTCCGCAGTTTGCTAGTGGCTGCAATAACCTATTTTTTAAAACTAGGCCACAATAACCATGTGCTAATATTTACTGTAGTGACACTGGACCTCCTACGGGCCATAGAAATAGTGGGCCTTCTACGTGCCGTAGAAATAGTAGGCCTTCTACGGGCCGTAGAAACAATGGGCTTTCCACGGGTCGTAGAAACAATGGGCCTTCTATGGGCCGTATAATCAATGGGCCTTATACGGGCCGTATGATAGATTGGCCAAACATGGGCCAATAACAGGCCGCATTATGGCCATAAACGGGCTAGAGTTGGAATCGTCCGTTCATGGGCTGACCATAACGGGCCATTGTTAATAGGCCGTATTTGATGACGCTATGAAAACGGCCCAACGTATTAACGGACCACAAACGAGCCGACTGTAACCACAGGCTGAATTTGGCCCACAAGCAGAAAATGACAGTAACGGGCCGTAAGTAAACGAATGCTGGAAATGAGCCCAAGAATAAATGGGCTCTGAGAAGGCCGAAAGATAACATGGGCTGGAAACGGCCCAACGGAATAATGGGCCGTTAATGGGTATAAAGTGATACACTGTTCATTATGGGCCAGTTTCACCACGGGCCGTTAATGGGTGTAAAGTGATACACTTTTCATTACGGGCCAGTTTCACCACGGGCCGTTAATAGGCCTAGAGTTACATAGGGCCTCATATGGGCCGAAAGACGTCATGGGCTATACATGGGCCAGAAGTGAAAACGGGCTGGAATCATATTGGATGGCCTAGATGACGCTACTGGGCCTAATTCGGATAGGGCGTAACGGGCCTTGGGTTAGCGGGCTGTAAATGGGCTATATGCGGACAGGCCGTTAACAGGCTTTCCATGGGCCGGCCCGCCACCTTTTGGCCAAGTCAAACGGGTCGGCCTTTTCACAGGAATGGGCCTCTGTTGGGCCGTGCCATGTGTCGACGTATGATAGGCGCCTTCTGTCCAATGAGTGGATGACATCTGTCCCAACGATGAGCCGACACATGTTTCCTCCAGCCAATGATGATTTTACACGTGGAAAATCTCCATTGGTTGGGGCTGTTAACGGGTTATCGGATCCAAAACCCGACCCAATAGCTTAATGGCGTTCTGTCACGGTGGATGCCACGTATCGGTCACCCTTGACGAAAGCACTTATATGACGCGCGATTTATCGTCATGGAAGTGCACACTTTTGTGATGATAATTTCGGTAATGTCATGGAACACTTCTACGACAGCACAAGTATGACTATCTTGATTCTGTCATAAAATCGTCATGGATGTACATGCATGACAAAAACGCGACCTACTGTGACAAACATGTATCATCACGGAAGTGTATTTTTTTGTAGTGTGATCCAACAGCAGAATGCCTTGATGCAGCTACTAGTCCAGAACCAAGGCAACAACAATAACAACAACCCACCACCACCACCTCCCGTGGACAACTTAGCCCGTTTTCTAAGGTTGAATCCGTCGGTGTTTTCCAGTAGCACCGAGCCGATTGTTGCTGATGATTGGCTACGCGGGATTGGAAGGGAGTTGACCACCGCAGGTTGCACAGATGCGGATAAGGTGCGCTTCGCCGCACACCAACAGGATGGACCCGCGGCCTCATGGTGGGAGAATTACACAGCCACTTTTCCCATAGCTAATGTCACATGGGATCAGTTTCAGCAAGCATTCCGCACAGCCCATGTCTCTACAGGAGCAATGAATATGAAGAAGCGTGAGTTTTGCAACTTATGCCAGGGAAACCAAACTGTGAGGCAGTACGTGGATGAGTTTAGCAAGTTAGCCTGTTATGCCCCAGATGATGTGGCCACAGATGCCGTGAAGCAGGAGAAGTTTATGGAAGGGCTGAATGATGAGATGAGTATGCAGTTGATGGTGGCAACATTCACTAACTACCAGGAGTTCGTAGACTGGGCCCTTATGATTGAAAGCAAACAGTAGCAGATAGAGAGCCGCAAACGGAAGTATGGACAGGGGAAGTACAATTCTGGAGCTCAGCAGAAGCCTCGCTTTACCCCTAACTCCGGAGGTTACACCATGGAGGCCACACCCACAATGGAGGAAGTTCACATAACCACAGTGGCCCCAGGAATGGAAATGGGAATGGAGGAAGCAGCAGCCAGACTGTTCCAACCCAGCAACACCCGCCAAGAAGGATCTATGTCACATTACTTGTTTCAAGTGCGAGAAGACTGGACACTACGCCACTGAGTGTTCTGAAGCAAAGAATGGAAATGGCAATGGAAGTTCAGGGAAGAAGCCCAATCCTTTCACCAGAGGTCAGGTGAACCACATCAACGTGGAGGAGGTTGAAGATCATCCTGACGCGGTGATTGGTAAGTTTTTGGTTAAGTCATTTACCACTCTTGTTCTTTTTGATACTGGTGCATTGCATTCATACATCTCAAGGGGATATATGGATAAGTTTGAATTGCCAACCCTAGCCCTTAGGTCACCCATGTTAGTAAGCTCGCCAGGAGCAGAGTACATGGCCAGTTGATGGTGTGATCGGTTACCCTTGACCATTGGTAGCCATGTTTTCCCCACCTAGTAATTTTGGAGTCACAAGGATTGTATATAATAGTAGGCATGGATTGTACCGAAGTATGGAGGAAACATTGATTGTGCTAGCAAGTCAATTCTTCTCACCACCCCAGAGGGAAAAAGGATCAAGTACGTATCCAGGCATGCGCCAAGAAGGACCCAAGTGTATTCCCTCTTAGGAGTTGTTCAGGAGGAAGTGCTTGTAGTAAAGGATTACCCGGATGTATTTCCAGAGGAACTACCAGGCATGCCAGCGGATCGAGACATTGATTTTTTGATAGAGATGTTTCCAGGCACCGGACCGATATCAAAGAGACCATACCGGATGCCCGCAAATGATCTGGAGGAAATTAGGAAGCGGATTAAGGAGTTATTGTAGAAAGGTTACATTTGGCGAAGTTCATCACCGTGGGGAGCCCTAGTGCTCTTGGTTGAGAAGAAGGATGGATCCTTGAGAATGGTTGTTGATTATCGTGCATTGAATGAAGTGACGATCAAGAACAAGTACCCACTACCGATGATCAACGATTTGTTTGACCAGCTGCAAGGAGCTAAAGTATTCTCCAAGATCGATTTGCGATCAGGATATCACCAGCTGAAGATCTGAGAACGGGATATACCTAAGACAGCCTTCACCACAAGGTACGGGCTATATGAGCACACTGTCATGTCATTTGGATTGACTATTGCCCCGCCTATTTCATGAGTATGATGAATAAGGTGTTCATCGAGTTCTTGGATAAGTTTGTAGTGGTGTTCATCGATGATATTTTGGTATACTCAAAGAATGAAGAGGAGCACAAGGAACATTTGCGTTTAGTTCTCGAGAAGCTCAGGGAACATCAGTTATACGCCAAGTTCAGCAAATGTGAGTTTTGGTTGAAGGAAGTTGGATTCCTTGGACATGTTATATCAGGAGAAGGTATAGAAGTAGACCCTACCAAGGTCCAGTCAGTCACTGAGTGGTTGGCACCCACCTCGGTTGGAGAAATCCGTAGTTTCCTTGGACTCGTGGGATATTATCGGCGATTCATTGCAATTTTCTCCAACATTGCGAAGCCCATGATGGAGTTACTAGAGAAGGACACTAAGTTTAAATGGACATATGAATGTGAGGCAAGTTTTCAGGAATTGAAGAAACGTTTGGTTACAGCCCCAGTGCTGATTTTACCGGATATACGCAAGGATTTCCAAGTGTATTGCAACACTTCTCGCTTAGGACTTGGAGGTGTACTTATGCAGGACGGAAGAGTTGTTTCATATGCCTCACGCCAACTTCGGCCGCATGAATTGAATTATGCCACGCATGATTTGGAGTTAGCAGCTGTGGTGCATGCATTCAAGACCTGGAGACATTTCTTTATTGGAAACCGTTGTGATGAGTACACGGATCACAAGAGTTTAAAGTACATTTTCACGCAGAAGGAGCTGAATCTCAGGCAAAGGAGATGGTTGGAGCTCATAAAGGATTATGATATGAAGTCGCATTATCACCCAGGAAAGGCCAATGTCGTAGCAGACGCTTTGAGCCGGAAGAGTTACACCAATAACTTTGTAATGGGAGGGTTACTGCAGGAGTTAGTCAAGAATCTCAAGGAGCTTCATTTGGAGATAGTTCCAAGAGGTTTTTCGGCAACAATGGAGGTTAAATCTACATTATTGGGAAAGATTCAAGAAGCTCGGAAGGATGATAACGAAATTGCTGAGATAAAGGAGAAAATGAGCAAAGGAAAAGCCAAGGGTTTTCGTGAGGATGAGCACGAGACCTTATGGTTTGAGGATCGTATTTATGTGCCCAATAATGCTGAGATCAGGAAGTTAATACTTCACGAAGCCCATGACTCGCCATACTCGATACACCCCGGAAACATCAAGATGTATTTGGATTTGAAGGAGCATTTCTGGTGGACTGGAATGAAGAAGGATATTCCCGAGTATGTAGCAGTGTGTGATGTATGCAGAGAGTGAAGGCAAAACATCAGAAACCAGCATGATTACTGCAGCCTATGCCAATACCCGAATGAAAGTGGGACAAGCTTGGCATGGATTTTATCACCGGATTGCCCAGGACCCGATCGGGATACGATTCAATCTGGGTAGTAGTTGATCGTTTGACAAAGGTAGCTCACTTTATCCCCGTGAAAACCACCTATACAAGCACGAAGTTAGCCAAAATATATATGACTAGAATCGTATGTCTGCATGGAGTTCCGAGGACCATCCTATCAGATAGAGGAACACAGCTTACCTCGAAGTTTTGGAACCAGCTGCACCAGACTTTGGGTACTAGGCTGGAGTTCAGTACAACCTTTTCATTCGCAGACAGATGGACAGACCGAAAGAGTTAATCAGATTTTGGAGGACATGTTGAGAGCTTGTGTGCTAGATTATGGATCTAGTTGGGATGATAATTTGCCGTACGCGGAGTTCTCATAGAACAACAGTTATCAAGCTAGTTTGAAGATGGCGCCTTTTGAGGCTTTGTATGGGAGAAGGTGTAGGACACCGTTAATGTGGGATGAAGTTGGAGACCATCAGTTGTTTGGACCATATTTGATCAAAGAGTCAGAAGAGAAGGTTAAGTTGATTCGGGATAGACTGAAGGTAGCTCAGTCTAGGCAGAAGAGTTATGCAGACTCAAAACGCAAGGAGGTAGTCTATGAAATCGAAGACAGAGCATATCTTCGCATGTCACCTCTGCGAGGAGTTAATCGCTTTGGAGTTAAGGGAAAGTTAGCCCCGAGATTTGTAGGACCATACCGAGTTTTTGAACGTATGGGAGAGGTTGCCTACAAGTTGGAGTTACCCGAAGGACTATCAGGAGTGCATGATGTGTTTCACGTTTCCAGTTGAAGAAGTGCCATGCAGAGATGGCCGATATTCCTCTGAGAGATACGGTGCCTCTTGAAGCAATTCAGTTGGACAGTGATTTTACCTACGAGTAGAAACCTATCAAGATTCTCGAGCTTGCCAGCCGAGTTACGCGCATCAAAGTTATTATGTTTTGCAAAGTTCTGTGGAGCCACCATACCGAGGATTAAGCCACCTGGGAAAGAGAGGAACACCTATTTTCTAGCCAACCCGAATCTCGAGGGCGAGATTCATCTTAGGGGGTGGGTTTGTAACATCCCAATTTTTCAATTTGGATGTTATACGTAGGTCATCATATGCATATCATACTTTATTTGCAGTTCGTTTGCGATCCTAGAAAATCCTAATCAACTCAAGGACCCACGGAGAGAGTTCGGGATTTCATTATTTTCATATTTGAATTTTTCTCAAATTTGAAAAGAGGATCGTTTTGGTTCTAATATTTTTCCCTTCGAATATTTCTAATATCAAAATAAATGAGATGAGATAAAATGACTTCTCTAAAATCAAAGGGGAATATTGGAGGAAAAATATTTAAACCAAATAATTATTTTATTTGGATTTTTATCGCTATTTTATTTGAATTAGAAAAAATATGCATTTTTCAAAATTGCATTTTTAGGCCAGAAAAATGTTCACTTCGTTCTAAATATTTTATTTAGACAGTGAAAATTGTTTTTGGCATTTTTAGAATTTTTAAATTTTTAGAACTTTTTTTCTTCTTTGACGGGATTTTTCTAATTTTTTCTAAAAAAAGTCTCCGGACCGACTGGGCCAAAGCCCAGCCGGCCCATAGCGCCGCCACTGCCTCCTCCCGCTTGGAGTCCGGCGCGGACACGCCGCCGGAGTCCCGAAGGACTCCGCGACGCCACCACCGCCTCGGGACGCCCCCCTTTAAAAGGGTCGGCCCCGACCCCATCTGCCCCTCGTCCCTCCCCGCCACCGCAACCGCCGCCGCCAGCCCCGCCGCCCGCTCGTGTCGCCGCCTAGCGCCGCCACCGCTACTCCACCGCACCGCGCGGCTTGTAACATCCCAATTTTTTAATTTGGATGTTATACATAGGTCATCATATGCATATCATACTTTATTTGTAGTTCGTTTGCGATCCTAGAAAATCATAAGCAACTCAAGGACCCACGGAGAGAGTTGGGGATTTCATTATTTTCATATTTGAATTTTTTCTCAAATTTGAAAAGAGGGTCGTTTTGGTTCTTATATTTTTCTCTCCGAATATTTCAAATATCAAAATAAATGAGAGGAGATAAAATGACTTCTCCAAAATCAGAGGGGAATATTGGAGGAAAAGTATTAAAATCAAATAATTATTTTATTTGGATTTTATCACTATTTTATTTGAATTAGAAAAACATATGCATTTTTCAAAATTGCATTTTTAGGGCAGAAAAATGTTCACTTTGTTCTAAATATTTTATTTAGACTATGAAAATTGTTTTTGGCATTTTTTATTTTTAGGACTTTTTTTTCTTCTTCGGCGGAATTTATTTTTAGGACTTTTAGGCCGGAAACCGCCGCCGACCCGCCGGTTTTAGGTAAAACCTAGATCATTTTTTAGGGTTTTCTCGGTTTATTTTTTTCGGTCGGTTCGCTAATTAGCAAACGTTCACCCGTTAGTCTGTTTTAACGAAAGAATTCGTTCGTTTGTCTCTGTTAGTGGACGTTCGTCCGATAGATTTTTCTTTTTCTGTTTGATTTTTGCTAAGGACCTATCTGTGATTGTTTTATCACAGATTATCCCCTGATCTTCAAACCCTCGCACCTTTTTAACCGTTCGTCCAAATCCAGTGAAACCAACGCCAAAATCTTCGTCTCGAACCCCTCTTTATAGTTAACCAACTTGAACATGGTTTTGACAAATCAAAATTTAGTTTCAAGCAGATTTTTTTTCGAACTTCTTTTGATCGTAGTTTGAGTTTCGCAACTCCGATTTGACTGATTCTTTTTCGAAATCGAAGCACTTCAGTTGAACTTTCAGATTGGACTTTCTCGTCTGAGTTTTACCCTTGCATCTAGGCTTGAGTGCTTATGTATGCTATTGTTCGTTTGCGATTGAATTTTCGGAGTGCGAAGCATGCTACTACGAGTCTCTAGGGTTTGCGGATCGTCAGCAAGGCAAGTAACACTTTGATCATATCCCTTTGTTACCCAGTTTTTATGCATTAGTCTCAACCCTCAAACATTGCATGAGTAGGATCTGATTAATATGTGGGTTTGGGAAGTAGTGATGAGGTAGAACCTATTGTCTTCTATATCAAACCATGGGAGTTACTTCTACATTATGCTATTACTGCTATGATATGCTCGTAGACGTGGTTTGGTTTGAGTGATCCTTGACAGATGTGAGAGTTTTAATTAATGGTTAAACTTAAGGTGGCTACTTTAATACACATCTTTGTGGATTGGTTGAGGCACCTTGGAGCACCCAGTGGTTGTTTGGGCACCTGGAGCAATCTAGTGTTGTCCAAGGATATCCCGGAGTACCCGTGTGATCATCCTATGGTCGCCACCCTTGCTCAAAGGGAACATAAGATTATTCATGCTAGAAACTTCCATGTGCAGCCACAAGCCATTATGGGCTCTGGCATAGTTGAGTAAGTTGTGTGACCTCTTTCAGTGGTAGGCTAGCAGATGTAGGGGATGTAGGTGGTACTGTCTACCCAGAGTAAAGAGTTAATGCTTCTGAAAGGCTGTGTCTCGGTCATCAGTTTCTCAAACATCATGTAGTGCGAGAAATTTAATGGAGGAAATCGAGTCTTGTGGGGAAAAGTGCACAAACCTCTGCAGAGTGTACAAACTAATCATGATTAGCCGTGTCCCCGGTTATGGACATCTTGAGTATCTGGTACTTGAATTATTATGTTGATCTCATCACTGTTAATTAATTTTGTTGGGTTGTTAATTACTTTTAATTGGGATTGAGTTGGAGGAACCTTCTCAATGTTTATCAATTACCATGATAGTTAAACAAAATATATTCCTTTGTTGTAGTAAAAAATTGGCTTTTCGAAAAATATAGTAACCATAGAGCCTCCACCAACCAAATATGCATATACTTGTAGTTGTTACCTGTTCATTGCTCTACAGTGTTATTTTCCAGCATATTCCATGTGCTGACCATTTTCAAGTGGACGACCTAAGGTTTATCAATCCATGGGAGGCGTAGGATGAAGATGGTCTCTCTCAAACAACCCTGCAACCAAATAACAAAGAGTCCCTTGTGTCCCGAACACACCCAATACAATGGTAAATTGTATAGGTGCACTAGTTCGGCGAACAGATGGTGATACAAGTGCAATATGGATGGTAGATATAGGTTTTTGTAATCTAAAAATATAAAAACAGCAAGGCGACTAATGATAAAAGTGAGCGAAAATGGTATCGCAATGCGTCGAAACAAGGCCTAGGGTTCATACTTTCACTAGTGCAAGTACTCTCAACAAGAATAACATAATTGGATCATATAACAATCCCTCAACATGCAACAAAGAGTCAATCCAAAGTCACTAATATCGGAGAACAAACGAAGAGATTATTGTAGGGTACGAAACCACCTCAAAGTTATCCTTTCTGACTGATCTATTCAAGAGTCCGTAGTAAAATAACACGAAGCTTTTCTTTCTGTTCGATCTATCCTAGAGTTTGTACTAGAATAACACCTTCAGACACAAATCAACCAAAACTCTAATGTCACCTAGATACTCCAATGTCACCTCAAGTATCTGTGGGTATGATTATACGATATGCATCACACAATCTCAGATTCATCTATTCAACCAACACAAAGAACTTCAAAGAGTGCCCCACAGTTTCTACCAGAGAGTCAAGACGAAAACGTGTGCCAACCCCTATGCATAAGTTCACAAGGTCACAGAACTCGCAAGTTGATCACGAAAACATACATCAAGTGGATCACATGAATATCCCATTGTCACCACAGATAAGCACATGCAAGACATACATCAAGTGCTCTCAAATCCTTAAAGACTCAATCCGATAAGAGAACTTCAAAGGGAAAGCTCAATCCATTACAAGAGAGTAGAGGGGGAGAAACATCATAAGATCCAACTATAATAGCAAAGCTCGCGATACATCAACATCATGCCACAAGAACACGAGAGAGAGAGAGAGAGAGAGAGAGAGATCAAACACATAGCTACTGGTACATACCCTCAGCCCTGAGGGTGAACCATTCCCTCCTCGTCATGGACAGCGCAGGGATGATGAAGATGGCCACCGGTGATGGATCCCCCCTCCGGCAGGGTGCCAGAACGGGGTCTCGATTGGTTTTTGGTGGCTACAGAGGCTTGCGGCGGTGGAACTCCCGATCTAGGTTATTTTATGGAAGTTTCGGGATATATAAGAGGCGTTGGCATCGCGAACAAGTCAGGGGGTCCACGAGGCAGCCACGAGACAAGGGGCGCACCCAGGGGGTAGGGCGTGCCCCCACCCTCGTGGTGGCCTCGGGACTCTTCTGGTCCATCTTCGATGCTCCGTGGGCTTCTTCTGGTCTAAAAATGATCTCCGTAAATTTTCAGGTCAATTGGACTCCATTTGATATTCCTTTTCAGCGAAACTCAAAAAGAAGGAAAAAACAGAAACTGGCACTGGGCTCTAGGTTAATAGGTTAGTCCCAAAAATCATATAAAATAGCATATAAATGCATATATAACATCCTAGATGGATAATATAATAGCATGAACAATAAAAAAATATTATAGATACGTTGGAGAAGTATCAAGCATCCCCAAGCTTAATTCCTGCTCGTCCTCGAGTAGGTAAATGATGAAAAAGATAATTTTTGATGTGGAATGCTACCTAACATATTCATCAATGTAATCTTCTCTATTATGGCAAGAATATTCAGATCCATAAGATTCAAGACAAAAGTTTAATATTGACATAAAAACAATAATACTTCAAGCATACTAACAATTATGTCCTCTCAAAATAACATAGCCAAAGAAAGGTCATCCCTACAAAATCATATAGTTTGGCCATGCTTCATTTTTGTCACACAAAATGCTCCCATCACGCAAAACCCCAATGACAAGACAAGCAATTGTTTCATACTTTAGTATTCTCAAACTTTTTCAACTTTCACGCAATACATGAGCGCGAGCCATGGACATAGCACTATAGGTGGAACAGAATATGATGATGCAGGTTGTGTGGAGAACACTGCTACCTCTTGAGCACTGCGTTGATTTTCCCTTGAAGAGCAAAGGGTGATGCAGCAAAGTAGCGTAAGTATTTCCCTCAGTTTTTTAGAACCAAGGTATCAATCCAGTAGGAGGACACGCTCAAGTCCCTTGCACCTACACAAACAAATAAGAACCTTGCAACCAATGCGATAAAGGGGTTGTCAATCCCTTCACGACCACTTGCAAAAGTGAGATCTGATAGAGAAGATAAGATAATATTTTTGGTATTTTTATGGTAAAGACTAAAAGAAAAGAAAGCAAAATAAACGGCGCAAGAAATAGCTTGTTGACGGGAGATTAATATGATGGAAAATAGACCCAGGGGCCATAGGTTTCACTACTGGCTTCTCTCGAGATAGCATAAGTATTACGGTGGGTAAACAAATTACTGTCGAGCAATTGGTAAATTGAGCATAGTTATGAGAATATCTAGGTATGATCATGTATATAAGCATCACGTCCGTGACAAGTAGACCGACTCCTGCCTGCATCTACTACTATTACTCCACACATCGACCGCTATCTAGCATGCATCTAGAGTATTAAGTTCATAATAATGGAGTAATGCTTTAAGCAAGATGACATGATGTAGATGGATAAACTCATGCAATATGATATAAACCCCATCTTTTTATCCTCAATGGCAACAATACAATACATGGCGTTTCCCCTACTGTCACCGGGATCGAGCACCGCAAGATTGAACCCAAAGCTAAGCACTTCTCCCATTGCAAGAAAGATCAATCTAGTAGGCCAAACCAAACTGAAAATTTGAAGAGACTCGCAAAGATAACCAATCATACATAAAAGAATTCAGAGAAGATTCAAATATTGTTCACAGATAATCTTTATTATAAACCCACAATTCACCGAATCTCGACAAATACACCGCAAAAGAATAGATCTCCAAGAGAATCGAGGAGAACTTTGTATTGAGATCCAAAGAGAGAGAAGAAGCCATCAGCTAATAACTATGGACCCAAAGGTCTGAGCGTAAACTACTCACACATCATCGGAGAGGCTATGGTGTTGATGTACAAGCCCTCCGTGATCAATATCCCCTCTGGCAGAGCGCCGGAAAAGGCCCAAAGATAGGATCTCATGGGTACAGAAGGTTGTGGCAGTGGAATTAGGTTTTCATGGTGCTCCCCGATGGTTTGGGGTTACGTAGGTATATATAGGAGGAAGAAGTAGGTCGTTGGAGCCACGAGGGGCCCACGAGGGTGGAGGCACGCCCAGGGGGTAGGCGCACCCCCTGCCTCATGGCCTCCTTGTTGTTTGCTTGACGTCCACTCCAAGTCCTCCGGATCACGTTTGTTCTAAAAAATCACGCTCCCGAAGGTTTCATTCCGTTTGGACTCCGTTTGATATTCTTTTTCTGCGAAACACTGAAATAGGCAAAAAATAGCAATTTGGGCTGGGCCTCCGGTTAATAGGTTAATCCGAAAAATAATATAAAAGTGTATAAATAAGCCCATTAAACATCCAAAACAGAATATATAATAGCATGGAACAATAAAAAATTATAGATACGTTGGAGACGTATCAAGCATCCCCAAGCTTAATTCCTGCTCGTCCTCGAGTAGGTAAATGATAAAAACTGAATTTTTATGTGGAATGCTTCTTAGCATAATTTTCAATGTAATTTTATTGTGGCATGAATATTTAGATCCGAAAGATTCAATATAAAAGTTTAATGTTGACATAAAAACAATAATACTTCAAACATGCTAACCAAGCAATTATGTCTTATCAAAATAACATAGCCAAAGAAAGCTTATCCCTACAAAATCATATAGTTAGGCTATGTTTCAATTTCGTCAGACAAAACGTTCTCATGATGCATAACCCCGATGACAAGCCGAGCAATTGGTTCATACTTTTTAACACGCTTCAGCCTTTTCAACCCTTACGCAATACATGAGCGCAAGCCATGGATATAGCACTATGGGTGAATATAGTATAATGATGGGGGTTATGACAAGATAAAAAGGTAGAAAGTCTCACATTGACGCGGCTAATCAATAGGCTATGGAGATGCCCATCAACTGATGTCAATGAGAGGAGTAGGGATTGCCATGCAACGGATGCACTAGAGCTATAAATGTATGAAAGCTCAACAAAAGAAACTAAGTGAGTGTGCATCCAAATTGCTTGCTCATGACGACCTAGGGCATTTTGAGGAAGCCCATCATTGGAATATACAAGCCAAGTTCTATAATGAAAAATTCCCACTAGTATATGGAAGTGACAACATAGGAGACTCTTTATCATGAAGATGACGGTTCTACTTTGAAGCACAAGTGTGGAAAAAGGATAGTAACATTGTCCCTTCTCTCTTTTTCTCTCATCTTTTTTGGGCCTTCTCTTTTTTTCTTTGGCCTCTTATTTATTTATTTATTTATTTAGTCCAGAATCTCATCCCGACTTGTGGGGGAATCATAGTCTCCGTCATCCTTTCCTCACATGGGACAATGCTCTAATAATGATGATAATCACACTTTTATTACTTACAACTCAATACTTAGAACAAAATATGACTCTATGTGAATGCCTCCGGTGGTGTACCGGGATATGCAATGAATCAAGAGTGACATGTATGAAAAATTATGAATGGTGGCTTTGCCACAAATACGATGTCAACTATATGATTATGCAAAGATGTATGACAATGATGGAGTGTGTCATAATAAACGGAACGGTGGAAAGTTGCATGGCAATATATCTCAGAATGGCTATGGAAATGCCATGATAGGTAGGTATGGTGGCTGTTTTGAGGAAGATATAAGGAGGTTTATGTGTGATAGAGCGTATCATATCACGGGGTTTGGATGCATCGGCGAAGTTTGCACCAACTCTCAAGGCGAGAAAGGGCAATGCACTGTACCATAGAGGCTAGAAAATTGTGGAAGGTTGAGAATGCGTATAATCCATGGACTCACATTAGTCATAAAGAACTCATATACTTATTGCAAATGTTTATTAGCCCTCTAAGCAAAGTACTACTATGCATGCCCCTAGAGGGATAGATTGGTAGTAAAAGACCATCTCTTGTCCCCGACCGCCACTCATAAGGAAAGCTATAAAAGAACACCTTATGTGTCAAAATTGTCACACAACTTTTACCATACGTGCATGCTATTGGACTCGCCAACCTTAACACAAGTATTTCTCAATTTCACAATTACTCAACTAGCACACTCTAATATTACCACCTTTATATCTCAAAACACTTATCAAGTATCAAACTTCTCATGATATTCAATGAACTCAGTATGGACGTTTTTCTTATGCTCATCTTAGATGCCTATCACCTTCGGATTAATTTCACAATTAAAGCAAATTACCATGCTGTTTAAGACTCTCAAAATAATACAAGTGAAGCATGAGAGATCAATAATTTCTATAAAATAAAACCACCACCATGCTCTAAAAGATATAAGTGAAGCACTAGAGCAAAAAACTATATAGCTCAAAAGATATAAGTGAAGCACGTGGAGTATTCTAACAAATTCCGAATCATGTGTGTCTCTCTCAAAAGGTGTGTACAGCAAGAAAGATTGTGATAAACTAAAAAGCAAAGACTCAAATCATACAAGACGCTGCAAGCAAAACACATATCATGTGGTGAATAAAAATATGGCCCCAAGTAAAGTTATCGATAGACGAAGACGAAAGAGGGGATGCCTTCCGGGGAATCCCCAAGCTTAGGCTCCTGCCAATCCTTGTTCCATCATCCATCAAATTTTTACCCAAAACTTGAAAACTTCACAACACAAAACTTCAAAGAAAATCTCGTGAGGTCCGTTAGTAAAAGAAAACAAACCACCACTTCAAGGTACTATAATGAACTCATTATTTATTTATATTGGTGTTAAACCTACTGTATTCCGACTTTTCTATGGTTCATAAACTCTATTACTTGCCATAGATTCATCAAAATAAGCAAACAACACACGAAAAAACAGAATCTGTCAAAAACGGAACAGTCTGTAGTAATTTGTAGGTTTCAGATACTTCTGGAACCCCAAAAATTCTAAAATAAATTGCTGGACGTGAGGAAATTATCTATTATTCATCTGAAAAAAGAATTAACTAAATAGCACTCTCCAGTAAAAATGGCAGCAAATCTTGTGAGCGCTAAAGTTTCTGTTTTTTACAGCAAGATCGCAAAGACTTTCCCCAAGTCTTCCCAAAGGATCTACTTGGCACAAACACTAATTAAAGGTATAAAACCACATATAAACAGAGGCTATATGAATTATTTATTACTAAACATAATCAAAAAGCAAGAAACAAAAATAAAATTGGGTTGCCTCCCAACAAGCGCTACCGTTTAACGCCCCTAGCTAGGCATAAGATTTCAACTGTCGGGGGTTTGGTGCGACATATGCCAACGGATGGCTTATCATGGTGGGGGAGAGTAGAACATCGCCGGTGCCTGGAAACGGGATAAGGCGAAGGCATGCACGCCGGCGAATCTTACCCAGCTTCAGGGCTCTCCGGGGAGATAATACCCCTACTGCTGCACTGCGGGGTCTCCGCATGATCACTATGGAAACGTGTTTACACGGTAGCTCCTTGAGCTGTTTCTTGGAGGTAGGAGAGGGCAAGGCTAGCTCTCTCCCTTCTATATGATCTGGTCTAGAGCTAATGGGTTCCGACCCTTTGCATGGGTGCCCTGGGGGTTTATATAGGCCTACCCCCCAGGGGTACAACGGTAATCCGGCGGGACGCGGGCCCAGCCGTCAGCGCCTCTGGCCTCTGTCTTCCCTGCCGACTGGCGGGCCCCGCCGAATGGCCTGGTACGGAGCCGACAGGCCGCGTCCGCTGCGGGCGGGTCTTGCCGGCTGCTGATTACTGTAGCCGTGCTCTTGATGACGCGTGCTTGATCATGAGGTCATTGCAACAGCCCCGCCGCCTGGCGGGCGATCACTATTGCCACTCCCCATCACATCTTGATTAATGGCGCGTGGGCCCCGGGGGAGGGCTCGGCCGATCCCAGGGGCCGACTCCCGACGGGTTTGACTGGCGGTCCTCCTGCCGTCTCCTGGGTCTCACTGACTGGTGGGACCCACTGCCTCTAGGCCGTACACACAATCCGTCGTGGCTGCAGGATTCGGTCCTGCGGTGCTGATGTCAGGGCCTGCACGACAACAGTGCCACCCCGCACGGAGATCTTCTGGGGTACGGCGTGCTGTGGCCATGCCCACCCTTGGTAAGGGGCGGGAGTGGGCTTCATTGTAGCCACTCCCCTGCCCCGTCCCCCTTGATGAGGTCACGGGTTTTGTTGGAATCGCAGGCCGACTCCCCAAAGCCGGCTTCTTCGGAAGTCGCCAGTCAGGAGTCGGCTTACCGTGCGGTCGTCCCTGGGACTCGGCCGCGAGTGGTCAGTCGGCCGTCTTGTCGTGGACTTCTTGAAGGCGGCTCTCCGTCCTGGGGTCTTGAGGGGCGCAGCCTGCCCCGATGTCTTGAAAGGTTCTGGGGCTCGGGTTGGCCTACCCGTGGCCCATTACTCCGACAGTAGTCCCCGAAGCTGGTGAGGCGCCGCGGACGATCGGCCGAGAAGCCTCAGCAATTTCTCTTTCCGGGTGCTCAACACATGGTCTTTGATTGACTTCTGCTGGGCCGACTAGAAGGAGTCGGACTCTCTCAATTCGGACTCACTCAATTCCGACTCGCACAATATTTCGAACGTCGCGGCGGGATCCAAGTAGCGTGCTAGCTAAGCCTCCAGGCCGCCGCCCGTTCTAGGCCTGTCATGCGATGACACGTGGCTGGGCCGTCCTGCCAGCCTGCGCGCGCGACAGGACAGGCCCATAGGCGGGGCCCACCACTACCGCGCCTCGGTGCCCGAGCGGATCCGCTGCGGCCCCGACGGACGGTTGGGATTCCCATGGAGTTACTGTGCGCAGTAATTTTATCGTGGAACATGGGGGTTGTGGGGCCGTGGGCGCAGTAAATCCCCACGACCGCCCCCTCGGCTTCCCAGCCCACGAGGCTATAAGTAGGGGGAAGAGGAGGGCACGCGCGCCCCTCCTTACCACAACTCCTCGCTCTCTTTGTTCTCACTGCTCCTCGCTCTCCTCCTTCTTCTTCTTCTTCGCTCCACCGCGCGCCCAAGCTCCGGCGAACGCCACGGCGATCAGCTCGCGATGAGTTCTTCCTCCGCTGCCGCGCCTCCCCCGGTGCGCTCCGGCACTTGGGACAGTTCCAAAGTCCACGACGACCACATCGAGTTCCTTCGCAGGACTCGTCGGCTCCCTGGCGAGGATCACGTGCGGGTGCGCCTTGCTCTAAAGGGGGAGATTTCCCCCGCGCCGCAGGAGGGCGAGCAGGTCATCTTCCGCTCGCACTGCTTGCGCGGGTTGGGGCTGCCGGCGAGCAGTTTCTTCCGATCCTTCCTGGAGTTCTACGGCCTCGAGCCGCACCACCTCACCCCCAACACAGTGGTGCTGATGTCCACCTTCGTGGCCTTGTGCGAAGGCTTCCTCGGAGTCCTCCCCACCCTCGAGCTCTGGGGGGAGTTCTTCTTCTCCAAGCTCGGCACCCAGGCCGCGGGCGTGCCGGCTCAGTGCGGTGCTTTTATCGCCGTGCGAAGGTCGGGGGCCGACAATCCCTTCCCCTCCATCTTGCTGATAAAGTCGGTGAAGATGTGGCAGAGATCCTACTTTTACGTCAGGAGCATCTCCGCGAGGGGGGACTGGGTCAACCTGCCGGCTTTCGAAGCCGACCCACTGGCTGGGCGACTGCCCAACTGGTCATACCGGGCCAAGTCGCTGACGCCTGCGGGAGCCGGCGCCATCTCGTGACTCCGAGTGCTGAAGCAGTCGGAGGGTTTGACTGGTCCAGACCTGCTGGCCGCCTTCATGGCGCGTCGAGTTCTCCCACTCCAAGGACGCCCTCACATGATATGCCAGATGAGCAGGCGCCGCGACCCGAGTCGGATGTGCACCAAGGACATGCCTCACGAAGAGGTGGCCTTCATGGTGAACTACCTCTTGGACAGCAAGCTCCTGGAGGATTGGCGGTTCGACAAGGAGCCGTACTCCCGCGCCAACCCCCCGCCCGTGGTGAGTTGCCTTTCCTTTCTTTCTTTGGATTGTCTTCTCTCTCGCCGAGTTTGTTTTGACCAGTCGGCTTTGGTCAGAATCCCCTCCTCCACCCGCCAGCCGGCACCTCGGGGCCGGCCCGTGAGTTCCTCGCCGACCGGGCAGAGAGCAACGTCGATGACCCCGATCTGGGGGCAGCGGCTCTGGAGGACGACGCCGAGGGAGGGGGAGGAACAGCGGGCGACTTCAGGCCTTCGGCCACTTTCACCGACTGGCCTGACGATGACGCCGAGGGGGAAGTCGCCCCCCGCCATCGGCCAGGAGCCAGCCAGCATGGCACGGGCTCTTCTGCCACGCCGGGTGCTCCAGGCGGCGGGAAGAAGCGCAGGGCCGTGCCGACCTTGTTCGGCAGTCGGCCGAAGAAACCCAAGGGTTCGGCTGCGGCAACCCGGCGGGACGAGGCGGCTGCGAAGGCCATACGCTTCCGTAAGGAAGTAAAGAAGCCGCCATTGGTTTCCGCGTGAGTATTCTGTCTCAAAAATTTATTCTTTCTTTGTGACTTTGTCTAAGTCTTTGCTTGCTCCCCTTGCTTCAGGGCTCCCCTTACTCTTGAGAGGGTCACCGCCACCTCCGTCATGGGGTCAGCGGAGACGTCCTCCACCACTCGGTGGATTGACCCCGCTGCTGACCTCCAGGAGGCGACGGAGCGGAATGCCCAGGAGAAGCGCAACAAAGAAGAGGTTGTTCGCCTGGAGAAGGCGGAGGCCGACAGGGCGGAGGCCTCCGCCAAGAAAAAACTAGCGGAGGCCGAAGCCGCCGCCGCGACGAAGCGGCAGGCTGAGGAAGCCGCACGCCGCCAATCGGCGGTGTTCGTCACCCCGTTGAACTCTGCGCCGTCGCCTCCGGAGTTCACGGGGCAGACTGGGGAAGCCGACGGTGAGAACCCTGTCGTGGAGAGGGAAGGCGGCGACCCCTCTACGCTGGACGTGATTGTTCCGCCGCCGCCTCCGCCGCCGTCTGCGAGTGTGCAAGGCGAGCAGCCAGCAGATCCTCCGGTGCCGCCGACCGAAGACGAGGCCGTGGCAAGGCTGCTCCTCCAAGTTGGCTCGCCAACGTGCCGCCGTCTGGACAAGGCGACTTCGGCACCCCGCCCCTTGGAAGCCAGCACCGCCAGCTCGGCGATCCCAAATGCCGAAGCGACAAGCGCCACGCCCATTGGGTGGGTGCGAGGAGGCTGCATAGGGCCGCTGAACCAGGCGCTTCTGGACATCCAAGCGAAGCTTCGCGCTGAGGGTGACGCTCTCCAGAGTTGCACCAAGGCGTTCCTGGCGTCACGGGCAGCCGTCTGGGTATGTTTTTCCCTTTGGTCTTTGTTTTCTTGTTCCTCTCTGTGGGGGCGCGCTGGCGCACCCACTGGGTGTAGTCCCCGAGTTTCGGGCTGGCTGCTGAGCAGGCAGCCCGGAACTCCAATTGATGAACTCTGGGTATTAACTTTTTGTCTGAAACGTTTGATGGAGGATTACCACAACCTCCGCGTCACTGCCTTCAACCGTAACGTTGAAGAGCTGGGCAAGCGGACCGCCGATTTGTCGGAGAGCCGGAGTAAGTCCTTTTCCTTCTTTGCGGGGGCACGCTGGCACACCCGCGGGCTGTAGTCCCCGAGATTCGGGCCGACTGCTGAGCAGTCGGGCCGGATCTGCCCGGTGACCTTCTTTACCTGATGACTTAACGCCTTCTTTCTTCCTTCTTTTCAGGAGCCAATGCTGCTCTTCAACAGCATCTAAGCTAAGCCAACTCCGCATTGCGCGCCAAAGGGGAGGAGTATAGCAAGCTCGCCACGGAGCGCGATCTACTGGCCACTCAATTGGCAGAGCAGAAGGAGCTACTTGTGAAGACGCAGAGGGAGGCGGAAGAGACAGAGACCGCCCTCCTGGCCGAGTTCGCGAGTGAGCGCTCCTCCTGGTCTGACAAGGAGGCGATGCTGGCCTCCGGCTTCCATGAGATTGAAGACATTGTTGATGGTGAGTTTCTTTACTTTCTTTCTTCGAGCTGCTGATTATAAGTCATGCCGACTCCTGGTTTTTGACTTGCTTCTTTGTTTCTTCCATCTTGACCGACTTCTTTCCTGGGCACTCGTAGGCCGCCATCCAAGCCATCGAGGCTGATCGTGAAGGTCGGAGGGCGGAGGGTGCAGAGATCGCCGCCGACGCCCCCCGAACCCTTGACGAGCACATCCTAAGCATCGAGGCTCGCCTTCGGCCGACTCACCGGATGCTGCGCCGGCTTCAGCGTGTCGGTGCCCAGGCGATTGCCGCCCTGTGGCCGGACATGCAGGCTCCGCGCACCCGTAGCATGACGGCCGACTGGCTAGAG
Source organism: Triticum aestivum (assembly GCF_018294505.1). Taxonomy (NCBI): domain Eukaryota; kingdom Viridiplantae; phylum Streptophyta; class Magnoliopsida; order Poales; family Poaceae; genus Triticum; species Triticum aestivum. The sequence continues at coordinate 613,068,837 of NC_057800.1, forward strand.
GTCGCGGCTGGTCGTCTTGAGGCCTGGAAGGGTTCTTCGGCCCGAGCTGGAGCGCGCCGGGCCTTGGAGTTCGTCAAGGCGTGGTAGCCAGGGCTGGATCTAGACCGGCTGGCCACGCTTTGGTCGGAGGCCCAGCCGGAGCTGGCAGCTGTGGAAGACGCCCTCGTCAAGCGTGCTGCGCCGATCGCCGAGTACACCAACACCAGCATCTTCGTCCCTGAGTGCTCTAAAAACGGCGAGGAGGTACCGCCGGAGTGGTTTGGGATGAACCCAGACTACGGCGAGGACTCGGCGGAGGTGATTGGCTCCATCGTCGAGGAGGAAGGCGAGGCGGAGGACGGAGGCGAGACGGAGGCACCAGAAGACGGAGCAGACAGCCAGCCTCAGCTCGACCGCGCCTCCAGCAACGAGCCGCGTGCGACCGAGTCGACTGCCGCTGGAGGCGATCAAATCGAGACTACCCAGCCGGCCGCCACGACGCCTCACGCTGGCGCCTCCTCCGACCCTCCGAATCCGTCTGCTTCTTCCTAAGTTGCCACTTTATCTTTATTTTATCTGCTTCAGTAGTCTTTGAAGAACTTGTTAATTCGCACAATTCCACCCACGGGGTGTATTTTGAACTTCTGCTCGAAGATTCGGCCAAGGGCCTATGTTATGTAAAAATATTTATCCGAGTTCTATCTTTTCTTGCTCATTGCTCTTTTGGCTTTTTTCCTTTGCCGCTTTCTCTTAGTTGCCTGCCTTGCCAATCGGACAACCGCTCTGCGGACTGTCGCTGGATCAAATGCTTGGCTACTTTGGGAAGGCAAGTACTTAGCCGTTTTAAGAGTTTTTTGAGCAAATTGAATAGAAGACGGCAATCCGACTATTCGAGAGTCGGTTTGCGAAAAAGGCTGGAAGCCGTCTTGAGCTATGTTTTATGCTTTGAGTCCTTAGACATTTTTCATGAGAATGCCCATTCTTCCTTACTTCTGCCCACCGTACAGTCGCTCTGCGAGCTGCGGCTTCTGACAGGAGACGATTTAGGCGTTTACACACTACTTTTCCGACTGTAGGAAGCATTTGATAGTGCAAGGCGGCAAGTCCCCGGGCCGACTTGTCGAGCCCGGTGCCAAACGGCATAAAAAGGAGTAACATACTTGCATGCATAATTTTTATCATACAGACAAAAGAGGGCAGTCCCCGAGCTCATCTCGGGGGGCCCGAAGTCTTGCTACTTTAATACAAAAGGTAGCGTGGTACATACTGCATCAACTATAAAATTTTCGGAGGAGATTTGCATTCCATGGCCGCTCTGTCTCCTTGCCGGAGTCGTCCCTCTTGCGTGCTCGGGGTTTCTGAGCGTCAATCAGGTAGTAGGAGTCGTTGCCCAGTACTTTGCTGATGATGAAAGGGCCTTTCCAAGGCGCTGACAGCTTGTGCTGGCCAGCTGTTCGCTGGATCAGCCGAAGCACAAGGTCGCCTTCTTGGAAGGATCTTGGCTTGACCTTCCTGCTGTGGTATCGGTGCAGGCTTTGCTGGTAGATGCTGGACCGGCTGAGTGCCAACAGCCGGCCCTCTTCCAGCAGATCGATGCCGTCTTGCCGTGCTTCTTCTGCTTCCTCCTTGGTGTACATGGTGACTCGTGGGGAGTCGAACTCTATGTCCGTTGGGATGAAGGCTTCGGCACAATAGATGAGGAAGAAATGCGTGAAGCCGGTTGACTTGTTTGGAGTCGTGCGCAGACTCTAGAGGATGGCTGGTAGCTCATCGAGCCAGCAGCCAGCCGAGCGCTCCAGAGGCTCGATCAGCCGGGGCTTGATGCCGGACAGGATGAGGCCGTTTGCTCGCTCCACCTGGCCGTTTGACTGTGGATGGGCGACGGACGCTAGGTCCAGTCGGATGCCCTGTGTTGCGCAGAAACGGGCCAAGGCGCCTTTGGCGAAATTTGTGCCGTTGTTGGTGATGATGCTGTGTGGTATGCCGTACCGAATTGTGATATCGGCAATGAAAGTCACGGCAGCCAAACCGTTCAGCTTCTTGATTGGCTTCGCTTCTATCCACATGGTGAACTTGTCCACTGCGACAAGTAAGTGAGTTAAGCCACCTCATGCTGTCTTGAATGGTCCCACCATGTCTAGACCCCAAACTGCGAAAGGCCAGGCAATGGGGATGGTCTTGAGTGCAGAAGCCGGCTGGTGCGGCTTGGAGCTGAACTTCTGGCACCCTTGGCATTTTTGAACCAACTCCTTGGCCTCTTCCAAGGCAGTTGGCCAGAAGAAACCATGTCGAAAGGCTTTGGCGACGAGTGCTCTTGAAGCCGCATGGTGGCCGCACTCGCCTTGATGGATGTCTTTGAGAATCGCTTGGCCTTGCTCTGGCTCTACGCAGCGCTGGTAGACACCAGTGACGTTGCGCCTGACCAGCTCTCTGTTGATTATGGTGCAGGCTGCCGCCCGGAGTTGTATTTGCCGAGCTGAGGTCTCATCAGTCGGCAGCTCTTTGTTCATCAGGAATTTGAGGATGGGCTAGGCCCATGAGGGTGCTGTTATTTCTTCGACTGCCAGAACTGCGACTTGGACGAGGGCGGTTGGGCTGGGAGGCGGCGGTTGGAGTCAACAACCGCTTGCTGGGTTAATGAAGTCCCCAGGCCGACTGGCGCGGCCCTTGGGCCGAGTTCTAGAGTCTTCGAGTCTGCCGCCGCAGTCCCCGGGCCGGGTTCGACTGTGGCGGCTTTGGAGTCATCCGCCAAAATCCCCGTACCGACTGCCGGAGCTCTGGAGTTGGATCCGACATCTTCGGGAGGAGCCGGCACAAAAATAGAGTCTGATTCTGGTGAAGGCTTGACAGACGGCTTGAGGAGGCGTTGAAGGGCGACGCCAGATGGTATTGCTTGGCGGGTAGAGCCGATTCGTGCCAAGGCATCTGCTTGGTCGTTGTCGTTTCTTGATACATGGAGGAACTCGCACCCTTCAAAATACCCGCTGAGTTGCTGCACGAGGAAACGGTAACTCGCCATGTTTGCATCTTTCGCGTCCCAGTCGCCAGATGATTGCTGGACCACTAAGTCCGAGTCGCCATAACACAAGATCCGGCGGATGCCAAGTTCTTTGGCAAGCCGGAGCCCGTGAATGAGCGCCTCGTACTCGGCGACGTTGTTGGAGGCGGCAAAATGGATTTGTAGTGCGTATTTGAGCTTGTCGCCTTTAGGAGAGGTGAGGACGACGCCGGCTCCCAAGCTGGTGCGCATCTTGGAGCTATCGAAATGCATCCGCTAATGGGTGGAGTCAGGCGCTGGAGGTAGGTACTGGGTCTCGGCCCAGTCGATGAGGAAGTCGGGCAGTGCTTATGACTTGATAGCGGTGCGGGGCTGGTAGTGGATGGTGTAAGGAGCCAGCTCTATGGCCCACTTGGCCACTCGGCCAGAAGCATCTCGGCTACCAATGATCTCGGCAAGTGGGGCCGTGCAGACCACCGTGATTGGATGCTCTTGAAAGTAAGGCTTCAATTTCTTGGCAGCAAAGTGTACACCATAGCACATCTTCTGGTAGTGGGGGTAGTTCTGCTTGGAGGTCGACAGTACCTCGCTCAGGTAATATACCGGTCTTTGGATAGGTAGCGCCTTGCCTTCCTCCTTGCGTTCCACTACAATGATTGTGCTGACTACTCGGCTGGTGGCGGCGATGTACAGGAGCATAGGTTCCTTAGGAGTCGGAGCCGCCAGGACGGGTGGAGTAATCAGCATCTTCTTCAACTGGAGAAAAGCTTCGTCCGCCTTATGGTTCCACTCGAAAAAAGTGGTCTTCTTCATGAGTTGGTATAAGGGGAGATCTTTCTCGCCCAGCCGACTGATGAATCGGCTGATGGACGCCAAGCAGCCGGTGAACTTTTGCACATCCAGCAGTCGGCTGGGTGCCTCCATTCTCTCAATGGCCTTGATCTTTACTGGGTTGCATTCTATGTCGCGTTCAGAGACCAGGAAGCCAAGGAGCTGGCTGGCTGGTACTCCGAAGACACACTTCTCGGGATTGAGCTTGATCTGGAATTGGCGTAGGTTCTCAAAGCTCTCCTTGAAATCTTCCAGCAGCGTTCCATGCTTTTCCGTCTTCACCACCACGTCGTCTACGTAGACGTGGGCGTTCCTGCCGAGCTGCTTGAGGAGGCACTTCTGCATGCAACGTTGAAAGGTGGCGCTGGCATTACTTAAGCCGAACGTCATGGTGAGGTAGTAGAAGGCTCCAAACGGTGTGATGAAGGCGGTCTTCACTCTGTCAGCCGGGTTCAGCTTGATCTGGTGATATCCTGAGTATGCATCCAAAAAACTCAACAACTCGCATCTGGCTGTGGAGTCTATCACCTAATCGATTCTTGGCAGAGCAAATGGGTCCTTGGGGCAGGCCTTGTTGAGCTCGTGTAATCAATACACATTCGCCACTACTTGTTCTTCTTCAGTACCAGGACCGGATTTGCTAGCCATTCTGGAAAGAACACTTCCATAATGAAGCCGGCTGCTAGGAGTCGGGCTATCTCTTCTCCGACAACTCTTCTCTTCTCTTCTGATAGGCGGCGCAGGGGCTGCCTGACCGGCTTCGCATCAGATCGGACATGTAACTTGTGCTCGGCGAATTCCGTCGGTACAGTCGGCATGTCTTTGGGGGACCATGCGAAGATGTCCCGATTCTCACTGAGAAAATCGACGAGCTCGCCTTCCTATTTGCTGTCGAGGTTTGCACCTATGACGGCGTACCTCTCTGGGTGCTCTGGATCCAAGGGTATCTTCTTTGTCTCTTTGGCCGGCTTGAACGAACCCTCAGCCTCCGACTCTTTTGGGTTGGGCGATACCTCAGGCTGCTTGCCGGCCATCGCCACAACTCGCTCAAGGAGCCGCTTCTCGGTCGCGATTACCAGGGACTTGGCCAGCCGACTGCTCTCAGCCGTGCAAGCAGGCGACTTCCGGTAGTCGCCAGCCACAGTCAGAATCCCTCTGGAACTGGGCATCTTCATCTTGAGGTAGGCGTAGTGGGGGACTGCCATGAACTTGGCCAAGGCGGGTCGGCCGAGCAGCACATGGTATGGGCTCTCGAGGTCCACCACCTCAAACCAAACAGACTCTCGGCGGAAGTGATCTTTGTCTCCAAAGAGGACGTCCATCAGGATCTTGCTGATTGGTGAGCAGGAAAGCCCAGGAACAATGTCGTGGAACACAGTTCGGCTGTTCTGAAGCTGTCTTTGCTTGATTCCTAACTTCTCCATGGTGTCCTTGTACAGGATATTGATGTTGCTGCCTCCGTCTATCAGAACTCGCGAGAAACGCGCGGCTCATCTGTCCATAGCAAAGGTGGCATCCAGGACCAAGGCATAGGAGACTGGACTCGGCATCACTTCTGGGTGGTCAGCCCTGCTCCAGCTGATGGGCTTCTCGGACCAGTGCATGAACTCTAGCGTCTCTGATGCTACTGCATTCACCTCTTGTCGCTGCAGCCGCCTGCTGCGTTGATCATCAGCCACACTAGTAAACACCATGTAGGCTCCGTGCTCTTCAGGGTATTCGTCTTGTACTGCGCCAACTGGCCTGACAGCCGGCTGCTGGGGCGGAGGCGGAGGCGGCTGCCCAGCAGGCGGGGGAGGCAGGAGGCCGTCTCCCTTAGCGATCCTGGTGAGCCAGTGGCACTTCCGGGTGATGTGATTAGATGGCTTCACGCCGCTATGGAACTTGCAAGGTCCATCCAGGGTCTGCTCATAGGAGAAGGCCGGCAACCAGTTTGGCTTGCCGCCTTTCTGTCGCTTGGGCGGAGGCTGCTCATCCGGCTGTTGGGCTTCAACGGTCGCGACCTGCCGGCTGCTGGAAGCCGGCTGCGGGGCCTTGCGCTTGTGGTCGCCCTACTGTTGTCGCCAGTTGGCGTCTGCCGCCGGAGTTCTTGGAGCTTGAGGGGCCACTTTGCCAATTGTGTTGATTTCAATCTCCGCCTTCATGGAGGAGTCGACCGTAGCATACTTGTCCGCTATGATCAGCAGCTCGTCGAGGGTTTCTGGCTCGTCGTAGAGGAGCTTGTGCTTGAGGAGGGTGCCTTCTTGGCACCCGGCTGTGAAGTACTCGATGGCCTGCACCTCGTGCACGCCCTCACAGGAGTTCCGAAGCTCGGCCCAACACGTGAGGTAATCGCGAGTCGACTCATCGGGGCCTTGCACGCACAAGGAGAGCTGACGAGGCTTGGGAGGACGCTTGTACGTGCTGGTGAAGTTGCGGATGAATGCTTCAGTGAAGTCGACCCAGCTGTTGATGCTGCGGGGCTTTAGGCTGTTCAGCCATGTCCGGGCCGTGCCCTGGAGCATGAGCGGAACGTACTTTACGGCGACACGCTTGTTGCCATTTGCTATGCTGACAGTCGTGGAGTAGTCGACTAGCCAGTCCTCCGGCTTCACGGAGCCGGTATACTTGAGCGTGTCTCTTGGGAGCGTGAACCCTCTGGGAAAGGGCTCGTCCCGAATGCGGGGCCCGAAACAAGGCGGACCCAGCTCGTCTTCTTCTTCCAGCGCTAAGGATCGGTGAAGTCGGTCGATCCGGTGGCGGGCGTCATTCTCTCCAACTCCCTCTCGGCGGCCAAGGCGCTCGCCGAGAGTCGGATGGTCAACAGGCGGCAGGGAGACTCGCCTCTCCTTGCAGGGAGGGGGAGGCGGACAGTCGTCCCGTCGTTCCACTGCTCTCGGGCGGCCGTCTCGGTCGCGCTCTATGGTAATGCGAGTCCGACTGTGGCTGACAGTCGGCTCCTTGTCTCTTCTTCCTCGGGCGCCGCCAGTCGGCGTCCGAGACGTCGCACCTTGATCTCGGTGAAGGTCGTCGTTTGGCCGCTGCGGCGCCTCCGTGCGGCAGCCGGCCTCGTTCTGCGCGGCGGCAGCATCGAGGAGCCGCTGGACTCGCTCCATCATGAGGCGGCGTTCTTCGCCCTCAAAATTGTCCAACTCATCCGCCGCTGCCTGGGCGGCTCGGATGTTCTCCGCTGGTGTAGCGTACACACGGCAGTTTGCCCCAAACAGGTTGGCGATGGCTACGCCGCACTGCTGGACCGCGCCAAGGCGGCTGGGCCCCGCCGGGGCCGGCGAGCCCCTGACAGCGCGATCCATCTCCCGCTGGTAGGCTTCTGACAAGCACCTCATGCTGGCCAGCTTCTTCGCGCCTTCAACGAGCTGAAGGCGGCGCGCCTCCAATGTCTCTGCGTCAGCGTCTTCCGGAATGGGCACAGTTAGGTCCTGTAGCTCCACGCCGAGTGAGTCGTGCGCTCCTCCGCCGGGGAGCTCGTCGTGACTGATGACGAGCACCTCGGTGACGGTGCTTCCGTTGCTCTCCGCGCGAGGGAGAGGTTCGTCGTAGACCACCACATTGTTGGGGAACGCGTCGAGCAACGCGGTGTCGGAGTCGACCAACATCGGGTCGGTGGAGCCTACAGACTCTAAGTCTACGGCAGGCTCGCCGGAAACGTGGAGCTGATCGAGGAGGCCCGCGAGGAGGCTCTCGGGGCCGCCCGTGCCTGCGTTGGATGCAAGTTCGTCGGAGAGGCGGACCTCGCCGACAAGTTCGGCCAGGCAGCTGGCTGTGCAGGCGATCTCAACGCCGCTTAGCGCGTCGGCGCAAACTCCGTCTGGCGTGCCTGACTGGCTGCGCTCGCCAGGGAGAAAAAGGGTTCCCGTCCAGAACAGGTCTCCGGACGGCGGTGCACCAGGCCTCACGGTGGGCGCCAAATGTCGGGGGTTTGGTGCGACATATGCCAACGGATGGCTTATCATGGTGGGGGCGAGTAGAACGTCGCCGGTGCCTGGAAACGGGATGAGGCGAAGGCATGCACGCCGGCGAATCTTACCCAGCTTCAGGGCTCTCCGGGGAGATAATACCCCTACTGCTGCACTGCGGGGTCTCCGCATGATCACTATGGAAACGTGTTTACACGGTAGCTCCTTGAGCTGTTTCTTGGAGGTAGGAGAGGGCAAGGCTAGCTCTCTCCCTTCTATATGATCTGGTCTAGAGCTAATGGGTTCTGACCCTTTGCATGGGTGCCCTGGGGGTTTATATAGGCCTACCCCCCAGGGGTACAACGGTAATCTGGCGGGACGCGGGCCCAGCCATCAACGCCTCTGGCCTCCGTCTTCCGCGCCGACCGCTGGGCCCCGCCGACTGGCCCGTCCGCCGCGGGCGGGTCTTGCCGGCTACTGATTACTGTAGCCGTGCTCTTGATGACGCAGGCTTGATCATGAGGTCGTGGCAACAGCCCCGCCGCCTGGTGGGCGATCACTGTTGCCACTCCCCATCACATCTTGATTAATGGTGCGTGGGCCCCGGGGGAGGGCTCGGCCGACTCCCAGGGGCCGACTCCCGATGGGTTTGACTGGCGGTCCTCTTGCCATCTCCTGGGGTCTCACTGACTGGTGGGACCCGCTGCCTCTAGGCCGTATAGACAAGCCGTCGTGGGTGCAGGATTCGGTCCTGCGATGTTGATGTCAGGGCCGGCACGGCAACAGTGCCACGCCGCACGGAGATCTTCCGGGGTACGGCGTGCTGTGGCCATGCCCGCCCTTGGTAAGGGGCGGGAGTGGGATTCACTGTAGCCACTCCCCTGCCCCGTCCCCCTTGATGAGGTCACTGGTTTTTTTGGAATCGCAGGCCGACTCCCCAAAGCCGGCTTCTCCGGAAGTCGCCAGTCAGGAGTCGGCTTACCCTGCGGTCGTCCCTGGGACTCGGCCGCGAGTGGTCAGTCGGCCGTCCTTGTCGTGGACTTCTTGAAGGCGGCTCTCCGTCCTGGGGTCTTGAGGGGCGCAGCCTGCCCCGATGTATTGAAATGTTCTGGGGCTCGGGTTGGCCTACCCGTGGCCCATTACTCCGACATCAACGATGCTCACATGAAAGACAAGAATGGAAGCACAAAGAGAGCATCATAAAACACGTGACAAACACATCTAAGTCTAACATAATTCATATGCATAGGCATCTTATAGGCAAACAAATTATCAAGGCAAGCAAAAACTAGCATATGCAAGGATCGGAAAGAAACAATAGCAATCTCAACATAACGAGAGGTAATTTAGTAACATGAAAATTTCTACAATAATATTTTCCTCTCTCATAATATTTACATGTGGGATCATAAGCAAATTCAATAAAATATCTATCACATAAAATATTTTCAACACGATCTACATGCATGCAAAGTTGACACTCTTCCAAAATAGTGGGATTAACATTAACTAAAGTCATGACCTCTCCAAACCCACCTTTATCAAAAATTTCATAAGATTGAACATTCTCCAAATATGTGGGATCTAAAGTTGACACTCTTCCAAACCCACTTTCAATAATATTGCAAACACTATTATCAATCTCATATTCATCACGGGGTTTAAATAAATTTTCAAGATCAAAAGAAGAATCACCCCAATCATGATCATTGCAACAAATAGTAGTCATAGCAAAACTAGCATCCCCAAGCTTGAGGTTTTGCATATCATTAACACAATTGACATTAAGAGAATTTATAATAACATCATTGCAATCATGCTTTTCATCAAAGGAACTATCAAGTGTGGGTGCAATAGCAACGATCTCATGTTTAACATACGGAACTATAGCAAATTCATCTTCATAAACATCGGCATCATGGCCACAAGAATAGCAAGCATCACGTTCATCAAGGGATATTTCAATCAAATCATAGGAATCATAATTATCTATAGATTCATGCATATCATTATTTTCTTTAGAAGCAACGGCCATTCTTTCAATAAATTCTTTGACATAGACATTGTGAGCATAGTTTTCGTAGCAATATTTAAGTATGTTAAAATTTTCAGATTCGTAGAGAGTAATATCATACTTTTAAATCAAAGAAGCAACTTCATAAGCACCCTTAAAAGCAACAAATTCTTCAATTTGTTCAATATCGTAGTAACTATAAACAACCTTTGCATAAGAAGATATGATTTCATTATCATTAAACTCGCATAGGTAGGGGAGGTGTTTTTTAGGGTTCTTAGAGCAACAAGTAAAATCACAAATTTCACAAAGATTCCAAGCATAACACAACAATCTGTTTATTTGATCCCATAAGAGTCTCCCTTTTTCAGACAAACGGTGACGCACAAAATGAGCATGCTCATCTAAAGATTTCCCATCAACTAGGATAGTTGGGGTTTGAGCACGAGCGCATAAGGATCGAAGATGATCCCAGTAGAACACTTTAAGTGGATCCATATCAACAGAATTTTAGCAAGCAAAGATGCAAGCAATAGAAGGCACATGGAAACACAAACAAAGATACATACGGAAAGAAGGCGAACGGAAAAGAGGGTGAATAAAACGGCAAGGGTGAAGTGGGGGAGAGGAAAACAAGAGGCAAATGGCAAATAATGTAATGCAAGGGATAAGAGTTTGTGATGGGTACTTGGTATGTCTTGATTTGTGCGTAGACTCCCCGGCAACGGCGCCACAAATCCTTCTTGCTACCTCTTGAGCACTGCGTTGGTTTTCCCTTGAAGAGGAAAGGGTGATGCAGCAAAGTAGCGTAAGTATTTCCCTCAGTTTTTGAGAACCAAGGTATCAATCCAGTAGGAGGCCACGCTCAAGTCCCTTGCACCTACACAAACAAATAAGAACCTTGCAACCAATGCGATAAGGGGGTTGTCAATCCCTTCACGGCCACTTGCAAAAGTGAGATCTGATAGAGAAGATAAGATAATATTTTTGGTATTTTTATGATAAAGACTAAAAGTAAAGAAAGTAAAATAAACGGCGCAAGAAATAGCTGGTTGACGGGAGATTAATATGATGGAAAATAGACCCGGGGGCCATAGGTTTCACTAGTGGCTTCTCTCGATATAGCATAAGTATTACGATGGGTAAACAAATTACTGTCGAGCAATTGATAGAATTGAGCATAGTTATGAGAATATCTAGGTATGATCATGTATATAAGCATCACGTCCGTGACAAGTAGACCGACTCCTGCCTGCATCTACTACTATTACTCCACACATCGACCGCTATCCAGCATGCATCTAGAGTATTAAGTTCATAATAACGGAGTAACACTTTAAGCAAGATGACATGATGTAGAGGGATAAACTCATGCAATATGATATAAACCCCATCTTTTTATCCTCGATGGCAACAATACAATACATGGTGTTTCCCCTACTGTCACCGGGATCGAGCACCGCAAGATTGAACCCAAAGCTAAGCACATCTCCCATTGCAAGAAAGATCAATCTAGTAGGCCAAACCAAACTAAAAATTTGAAGAGACTGGCAAAGATAACCAATCATACATAAAAGAATTCAGAGAAGATTCAAATATTGTTCATAGATAATCTTGATCATAAACCCACAATTCATCACATCTTGATAAACACATCGCAAAAGAAGATTACATCGAATAGATCTCCAAGAGAATCGAGGAGAACTTTGTATTGAGATCCAAAGAGAGAGAAGAAGCCATCTAGCTAATAACTATGGACCCGAAGTTCTGAGATAAACTACTCACACATCATGAGAGAGGCTATGGTGTTGATGTAGAAGCCCTTCATGGTCAATGCCCCCTCCGGCGGAGCGCTGGAAAAGGCCCAAAGATGGGATCTCACAGGTACAGAAGGTTGCGGCAGTGGAATTAGGTTTTCGTGGTGCTTCCCGATGGCTTGGGGGTACATAGGTATATATAGGAGGAAGAAGTAGGTCGGTGGAGCCACGAGGGGCCCATGAGGGTGGAGGGTGCGCCCAGGGGGGTAGGCGCTCCCCCTGCCTCGTGGACTCCTTGTTGATTGCTTGACGTCCACTCTAAGTCCTCTGGATCACGTTTGTTCCAAAAACCACGCTCCAGAAGGTTTCATTCCGTTTGGACTCCTTTTGATATTCTTTTTCTGCGAAACACTGAAATAGGCAAAAAAATAGCAATTTGGGCTGGGCCTCCGCTTAATAGGTTAGTCCCAAGAATAATATAAAAGTGTATAAATAAGCCCATTAAACATCCAAAGCAGAATATATAATAGCATGGAACAATCAAAAATTATAGATACATTGGAGACGTATCAAGCATCCCAAAGCTTAATTCCTGCTCGTCCTTGAGTAGGTAAATGATAAAAACAGAATTTTTGATGTGGAATGCTTCTTAGAATAATTTTCAATGTAATTTTATTGTGGCATGAATATTTAGATCTGAAAGATTCAAGATAAAAGTTTAATGTAAAATAACACGAAGCTATTCTTTCCATTTGATCTATCCTAGAGTTCATACTAGAATAAAACCTTAGGACACAAATCAACCAAAACCCTAATGCCACCTAGATAATCCAATGTCACCTCAAGTATCCGTGGGTATGATTATACGATATGCATCACACAATCTCAGATTCATCTATTCAACCAACACAAAGAACTTCAAAGAATGCCCCAAAGTTTCTACCAAAGAGTCAAGACAAAAACGTGTGCCAACCCCTATGCATAAGTTCACGAGATCACGGAACCCGCAAGTTGATCACCAAGACATCAAGTAGATCACGTGATATCCGATTGTCACGACAGATAAGCACATGCAAGACATACATCAAGTGTTCTCAAATCCTCAAAGACTCAATCCGACAAGATAACTTCAAAGGGAAAACTTAATCCATTACAAGAGAGTAGAGGGGGAGAAACATCATAAGATCCAACTATAATAGCAAAGCTCGTGATACATCAAGATTGTGCCACATCAAGAACACGAGAGAGAGAGAGAGAGAGAGAGAGAGAGGGATCAAACACATAGCTACTGGTACATACCCTCAGCCCTGAGGGTGAACTACTCCCTCCTCATCATGGAAAGCGCCGGGATGATGAAGATGGCCACCACTGATGGATCCCCCTCCGGCAGGGTGCCGGAACGGGATCCCGATTGGTTTTTGGTGGCTACAAAGGCTTGCGGCGGCGGAACTCCCGATCTAGGTTATTTTCTTGAAGTTTGGTGATATATAAGAGGCGTTGGCGTCGAGAACAAGTTAGGGGGGTCCATGAGGCGGCCACGAGATAGGGGGGCATGCCCAGGGGGTAGGGCGCGCCCCCCACCCTCGTGGTGGCGTCGGGACTCTTCTGGTCCATCTCCGATGCTCTGTGGGCTTCTTCTGGTCCAAAAATGATCTCCGTAAATTTTTAGGTCAATTGGACTCCATTTGTTTTCTGCGATACTCAAAAACAAGGAAAAAACAGAAACTGGCACTGGGCTCTAGGTTAATACGTTAGTCCCAAAAATCATATAAAATAGCATATGAATGCATATAAAACATCCTAGATGGATAATATAATAGCATGGAACAATCAAAAGTTATAGATACGTTGGAGACGTATCACATTCAAAGATTTTCTTTCCACTTGCATAATAATTTCTTAAGATCATCTCTATCCTTATAAGCAATAAAGTCCCTAGCTACCTCTCTATCCATAACATAACCCTCGAGTATAATAGGAAGATCATATCTACGAGAGCTAATCTTATCAGGTGTTTCAAAGTTTTTAGTTTCAATAATTTCATCAGTTTTGGAAATATCATTACTTTCAGCATTCTCAATATTATTAACTATAGCAATTTGTTCATCAAGAAATTCACCCAGTGGCACATTACCAAGCAAAGTAGTAGTATCATCATAAGCATCATGCATAGCAGAAGTAGCATCATCAATTACTTGCGACATATCAGAATCAATAGCAGGTGTAGGTGTCGAAAGCTTACTCAAAACAGAAGGTGGATCAAGTGCAGAGCTAGATGGCAGTTCCTTACCTTCCCTCGTTCTAGAGGGAAAAATCTTGGTTTTGGTATCTTTCAAATTCTTCATAGTGATCAACAGATATAAATCCCAAGTGACTCAGAGAATAGAGCTATGCTCCCCGGCAATGGCACCAGAAAAAGGTCTTGTAAGCCACAAGTATAGGGGATCGCAATAGTTTTTGAGGGTAGAGTATTCAACCCAAATTTATTGATTCGACAGCCAAAGAATATTCTCAAGTATTAGCAGCTGATTTTTCAATTCAACCACACCTGAAAGACTTAATATCTGTAGGAAAGTATTTAGTAGCAAAGTAGTATGTAAGTAACGGTAACGACGACAAAAGTAACAGTAGTAGTTTGTAGTGATCGTAACAGCAGTAGCAACGAAAGTAACTTAGCAAAGATCAATATGTGAAAAGCTCATAGGCAATGGATCGGCAATGATAATTGTGTCAAATGATATTCATCATGTAGTAGTCATAACCTAGGGTGACATAGAACTAGCTCCAATTCACCAATTTAATGTAGGCATGTATTTCGTATATAGTCATACGTGATTATGGAAAAGAACTTGCATGACATCTTTTTTCCTACCCTCCCTTGGTAGCAGGGTCCTAATGGAAACTAAGGGGTATTAAGGCCTCCTTTTAATAGAGAACCGGACCAAAGCATTAGCACTTAGTGAATACATGAACTCCTCAAACTTGGGTAATCACTGGAAAGAATCCCAATTATTGTCACCTTGGGGTATGCAGATCATAACTCGTAATAGGTGTCTACAACTTGCAAGATATGATCAAGATATGATCAACAATGCAAATATATTCACGAAAACATAATAGGTTCATATATGAAATCATGGCACTCGGGCCCTAGTGATAAGCATTAAGTATAGCAAAGTCATAACAACATCAATCTCAGAACATAGTGGATACTAGGGATCAAACCCTAAACTAATTCGATTACATGATAAATCTCATCCAAACCATCACCGTCCAGCAAGCCTACGATGGAATTACTCACGCACGGCGGTGAGCATCATGAAATTGGTGATGGAGGAAGGTTGGTGATGATGATGGCGGCAAATCCCCCTCTCCAGAGCCCCGAACAGACTCCAGATCAGCCCTCCGATGAAGAACGGGAGGCGGCGGTGGCTTCGTATCGTAAAATGCAATGAATCCTTCTCTCTGATTTTTTTCTCCGCGAATAGGTACTTATAGAGTTGGAACTAGGGTTGGAGGATCTCCAGGGGGCCCACAAGCCTGCACGGCGCGCCCCAGGGGGGCGTGCCCCCAGGACTTGTGGCCTCTGGGTGCCCCCCTCTGGTTGATTCTTGAGCCAATATTTTATATATATTCCAAAAATATTCTCCGTAAATTTTCAGGTCAATCCAATGAAGGAAATATGCCCTAGAGGCAATAATAATATTATTATTTTATTTCCTTATATCATGATAAATGTTTATTATTCATGCTAGAATTGTATTATCGGGAAACATAATACTTGTGTGAATACATAGACAAACTAAACATCACTAGTATGCCTCTACTTGACTAGCTCGTTAATCAAAGATGGTTATGTTTCCTAACCATAGACATGTGTTGTCATTTGATTAACGGGATCACATTATTAGGAGAATGATGTGATTGACATGACCCATTCCATTAGCTTAGCACCTGATCGTTTAGTATGTTGCTATTGCTTTCTTCATGACTTATCCATGTTCCTATAACTATGAGATTATGCAACTCCCGTTTGCCGGAGGAACACTTTGTGTGCTACCAAATGTCACAACGTAACTGGGTGATTATAAAGGATCTCTACAGGTGTCTCCAAAGGTAAATGTTGGGTTGGCATATTTCGAGATTAGGATTTGTCACTCCGATTGTCGGAGAGGTATCTCTGGGCCCTCTCGGTAATGCACATCACATAAGCCTTGCAAGCATTGCAACTAATGAGTTAGTTGCGAGATGATGTATTACGAAACGAGTAAAGAGACTTGCCGGTAACGAGATTGAACTAGGTATTGAGATACCGACGATCGAATCTCGGGCAAGTAACATACCGATGACAAAGGGAACAACGTATGTTGTTATGCGGTCTGACCGATAAAGATCTTCGTAGAATATGTGGGAGCCAATATAAACATCCAGGTTCCGCTATTGGTTATTGACCGGAGACGTGTCTCGGTCATGTCTACATTGTTCTCGAACCCGTAGTGTCCGCACGCTTAAGGTTTCGATGACAGTTATATTATGAGTTTTGATGTACCGAAGTTAGTTCGGAGTCCCGAATGTGATCATGGATATGACGAGGAGTCTCGAAATGGTCGAGACATAAATATTGATATATTGGAAGCCTATGTTTGGACATCGGAAGTGTTCCGGGTAAAATTGGCATTTTACCGGAGTACCGGGAGGTTACCGGAACCCCTCGGTAACCTAATGGGCCTTAATGGGCCTAGTGGAGGAAGAGGAGAGGAGGCCTAGGGGCTGCCGCCCCCGTCCCCCAAGTCTGAATTGGACAAGGAGGGGGGGCGGCGCCCCCCCCCCTTTCCTTTCTTCCCTCTCCTCCTTCCCCCCAAGTCCTAATCCAACTAGGGAAAGGGAGGGGAGTCCTACTCCCGGTAGGAGTAGGACTCCTCCTGCGCGCCTCCTCCTAGGGCTGGCCGCACCCCCCCCTTGGCTCCTTTATATACGGGGGTAGGGGGCACCCCTAGACACACAAGTTGATCTCTAAGATCGTTCTCTTAGCCGTGTGCGGTGCCCCCTTCCACCATAATACTTGTGTGAATACATAGACAAACTAAACTTCACTAGTATGCCTCTACTTGACTAGCTCGTTAATCAAGATGGTTATGTTTCCTAACCATAGACATGTGTTGTCATTTGATTAACGGGATCACATTATTAGGAGAATGATGTGATGGACATGACCCATTCCATTAGCTTAGCACCCGATCGTTTAGTATGTTGCTATTGCTTTCTTCATGACTTATACATGTTCCTATAACTATGAGATTATGCAACTCCCGTTTGCCGGAGGAACACTTTGTGTGCTACCAAACGTCACAACGTAACTGGGTGATTATAAAGGAGCTCTACAGGTGTCTCCAAAGGTAAATGTTGGGTTGGCGTATTTCAAGATTAGGATTTGTCACTCCGATTGTCGGAGAGGTATCTCTGGGCCCTCTCGGTAATGCACATCACATAAGCCTTGCAAGCATTGCAACTAATGAGTTAGTTTCGAGATGATGTATTACGAAACGAGTAAAGAGACTTGCCGGTAACGAGATTGAACTAGGTATTGAGATACCGACGATCGAATCTCGGGCAAGTAACATATCGATGACAAAGGGAACAACGTATGTTGTTATGCGGTCTGACCGATAAAGATCTTCGTAGAATATGTGGGAGCCAATATGAACATCCAGGTTCCGTTATTGGTTATTGACCGGAGACGTGTCTTTGTCATGTCTACATTGTTCTCGAACCCGTAGGGTCCGCACGCTTAAGGTTTTGATGACAGTTATATTATGAGTTTATGAGTTTTGATGTACTGAAGTTAGTTCGGAGTCCCGGATGTGATCACGGACATGATGAGGAGTCTCGAAATGGTCGAGACATAAAGATTGATATATTGGAAGCCTATGTTTGGACATCGGAAGTGTTCCGGGTAAAATCAGCATTTTACCGGAGTACCGGGAGGTTACCGGAACCCCCCGGTAACCTAATGGGCCTTAATGGGCCTAGTGGAGGAAGAGGGGAGGAGGCCTAGGTGCTGCCGCGTGCCCCTCCCCCCAAGTCCGAATTGGACAAGGAGGGGGGGCGGCGCCCCCCCCCCCTTTCCTTTCTTCCCTCTCCTCCTTCCCCCCAAGTCCTAATCCAACTAGGAAAGGGAGGGGAGTCCTACTCCCGGTGGGAGTAGGACTCCTCCTGCGCGCCTCCTCCTAGGGCCGGCCGCACCCCCCCTTGGCTCCTTTATATACGGGGGCAGGGGGCACCCCTAGACACACAAGTTGATCTCTAAGATTGTTCTCTTAGGCGTGTGCGGTGCCCCCTTCCACCATAGTCCTCGATAATATTGTAGTGGTGCTTAGGCGAAGCCCTGCGACAGTTGAACATCAAGATCGTCACCATGCTTTCGTGCTGACGGAACTCTTCCCCGACACTTTGCTGGATCGGAGTCCGGGGATCGTCATCGAGCTGAACGTGTGCTAGAACTCGGAGGTGCCATAGTTTCGGTGCTTGATCGGTCGGGCCGTGAAGATGTACGACTACATCAACCGCGTTGTCATAACGCTTCCGCTGTCAGTCTACAACGGTACGTAGATCACACTCTCCCCTCTCGTTGCTATGCATCACCATGATCTTGCGTGTGCGTAGGAATTTTTTTGAAATTACTATGTTCCCCAACAGTGGTATCAGAGCCTAGGTTTTATGCGTTGATGTTATATGCATGAGTAGAACACAAGTGAGTTGTGGGCGATATAAGTCATACTGCTTACCAGCATGTCATACTTTGGTTCGGCGGTATTGTTGGATGAAGCGGCCCGGACCGACATTACGCGTACGCTTACGCGAGACCGGTTCCCCCGACGTGCTTTGCACAAAGGTGGATAGCGGGTGTCAGTTTCTCCAACTTTAGTTGAACCAAGTGTCGCTACGCCCGGTCCTTGCGAAGGTTAAAACAGCACCAACTTGACAAGCTATCGTTGTTGTTTTGATGCGTAGGTAAGAACGGTTCTTGCTAAACCCGTAGTAGCCACGTAAAACTTGCAACAACAAAGTAGAGGACGTCTAACTTGTTTTTGCAGGGTATGTTGTGATGTGATATGGTCAAGACATGATGCTCAATTTTATTGTATGAGATGATCATGTTTTGTAACTGAGTTATCGGCAACTGGCAGGAGCCATATGGTTGTCGCTTTATTGTATGCAATGCAATTGCGCTATAATGCTTTACTTTATCACTAAATGGTAGCGATAGTCTTGGAAGCATAAGATTGGCGAGATGACAATGATGCTATGATGATGATCAAGGTGTCGCGCCGGTGACGATCGTGATCATGATGGTTCTTCGAAGATGAAGATCACAAGCACAAGATGATGATGGCCATATCATATCACTTATATTGATTGCATGTGATGTTTATCTTTTATACATCTTATCTTGCTTTGATTGACGATAGCATTTTAAGATGATCTCTCACTAATTATCAAGAAGTGTTCTCCCTGAGTATGCACCGTTGCGAAAGTTCTTCGTGTTGAGACACCACGTGATGATCGTGTGTGATAAGCTCTACGTTCAAATACAACGGGTGCAAAATAGTTGCACACGCGGAATACTCAGGTTATACTTGACGAGCCAAGCATATGCAGATATGGCCTCGGAACACGGAGACTGAAAGGTCGAGCGTGAATCATATAGTAGATATGATCAACATAGTGATGTTCACCAATGAAACTACTCCATCTCACGTGATGATCGGACATGGTTTAGTTGATTTGGATCACGTGATCACTTAGAGGATTAGAGGGATGTCTATCTAAGTGGGAGTTCTTTAGTAATATGATTAATTGAACTTAAATTTATCATGAACTTAGTACCTGATAGTATCTTGCTTGTTTATGTTTGATTGTAGATAGATGGCCCGTGATGTTGTTCCGTTGAATTTTAATGCGTTCCTTGAGAAAGCTAAGTTGAAAGATGATGGTAGCAATTACATGGACTGGGTCCGTAACTTGAGGATTATCCTCATTGCTGCATAGAAGAATTATGTCCTGGAAGCACCGTTGGGTGCCAGGCCTGCTGCTGGAGCAACACCAGATGTTATGAATGTCTGGCAGAGCAAAGCTGATGACTACTCGATAGTTCAGTGTGCCATGCTTTATGGCTTAGAATCAGGACTTCAACGATGTTTTGAACGTCATGGAACATATGAGATGTTCCAAGAGTTGAAGTTAATATTTCAAGCAAATGCCCGGATTGAGAGATATGAAGTCTCCAATAAGTTCTATAGCTGCAAGATGGAGGAGAACAGTTCTGTTAGTGAGCATATACTCAAAATGTCTGGGTATAATAATCATTTGATTCAATTGGGAGTTAATCTTCCAGATGATTGCGTCATTGATAGAATTCTCCAATTACTGCCACCTAGCTACAAGAGCTTCGTGATGAACTATAATATGCAAGGGATGAATAAGACTATTCCCGAGCTCTTCGCAATGCTGAAAGCTGCAGAGGTAGAAATCAAGAAGGAGCATCAAGTGTTGATGGTCAACAAGACCACTAGTTTCAAGAAAAAGGGCAAAGGGAAGAAGAAGGGAAACTTCAAAAAGAATAGCAAGCAAGTTGCTGCTCAAGAGAAGAAACCCAATTCTGGACCTAAGCCTGAAACTGAGTGCTTCTACTGCAAGCAGACTGGTCACTGGAAGCGGAACTGCCCCAAGTATTTGGCGGATAAGAAGGATGGCAAGGTGAACAAAGGTATAAACGATATACATGTTATTGATGTGTACCTTACTAATGCTCGCAGTAGCACCTGGGTATTTGATACTGGTTCTGTTGCTAACATTTGCAACTCGAAACAGGGACTACGGATTAAGAAAAGATTGGCTAAGGACGAGGTGACGATGCACGTGGGAAATGGTTCCAAAGTCGATGTGATCGCGGTCGGCACGCTACCTCTACATCTACCTTCGGGATTAGTATTATACCTAAATAATTGTTATTTGGTGCCAGCGTTGAGCATGAACATTATATCTGGATCTTGTTTGATGCGGGACGGTTATTCATTTAAATCAGAGAATAATGGCTGTTCTATTTATATGAGTAAAATCTTTTATGGTCATGCACCCATGAAGAATGGTCTATTCTTATTAAATCTCGATAGTAGTGACACACATATTCATAATGTTGAAGCCAAAAGATGCAGAGTTGATAATGATAGTGCAACTTATTTGTGGCACTGCCGTTTAGGTCATATCAGTGTAAAGTGCATGAAGAAACTCCATACTGATGGACTTTTGGAACCACTTGATTATGAATCACTTGGTACTTGCGAACCATGCCTTATGGGTAAGATGACAAAAACACCGTTCTCCGGTACTATGGAGAGAGCAACAGATTTGTTGGAAATCACACATACAGATGTATGTGGTCCGATGAATGTTGAGGCTCGTGGCGGATATCATTATTTTCTCACCTTCACAGATGACTTAAGCAGATATGGGTATATCTACTTAATGAAACATAAGTCTGAAACATTTGAAAAGTTCAAAGAATTTTAGAGTGAAGTTGAAAATCATCGTAACAAGAAAATAAAATTCCTACGATCTGATCGTGGAGGAGAATATTTGAGCTACGAGTTTGGTGTACATTTGAAACAATGCGGAATAGTTTTGCAACTCACGCCACCCGGAACACCACAGCGTAATGGTGTGTCCGAACGTCGTAATCGTACTTTACTAGATATGGTGCGATCTATGATGTCTCTTACTGATTTACCGCTATCGTTTTGGGGTTATGCTTTAGAGACGGCCGCATTCACGTTAAATAGGGCACCATCAAAATCTGTTGAGACGACGCCTTATGAACTGTGGTTTGGCAAGAAACCAAAGTTGTCGTTTCTAAAAGTTTGGGGCTGCGATGCTTATGTGAAAAAGCTTCAACCTGATAAGCTCGAACCCAAATCGGAGAAATGTGTCTTCATAGGATATCCGAAGGAAACTATTGGATACACCTTCTATCACAGATCCGAAGGCAAGACTTTTGTTTCTAAATTCGGAAACTTTCTAGAGAAGGAGTTTCTCTCGAAAGAAGTCAGTGGGAGGAAAGTAGAACTTGATGAGGTAACTGTACCTGCTCCCTTATTGGAAAGTAGTACATCACAAAAACCAGTTTCTGTGACACCTACACCAATTGGTGAGGAAGCTAATGATGATGATCATGAAACTTCAGAACAAGATACTACTGAACCTCGTAGATCAACCAGAGTAAGATCCGCACCAAAGTGGTACGGTAATCCTGTTCTAGAAGTCATGCTACTAGATCATGTTGAACCTACGAACTATGAAGAAGCGATGGTGAGCCCAGATTCCGCAAAATGGCTTGAAGCCATGAAATCTGAGATGGGATCCATGTATGAGAACAAAGTGTAGACTTTGGTTGACTTGCCCAATGATCGGCAAGCAATAGAAAATAAATGGATCTTCAAGAAGAAGACTGACGCTGACGGTAATGTTACTGTCTACAAAGCTCGACTTGTCGCAAAAGGTTTTCGACAAGTTCAAGGGATTGACTATGATGAGACCTTCTCACCCGTAGCGATGCTTAAGTCTGTCCGAATCATGTTAGCAATTGCCGCATTTTATAATTATGAAATTTGGCAGATGGATGTAAAAACTGCATTCTTGAATGGATTTCTGGAAGAAGAGTTGTATATGATGCAGCCGGAAGGTTTTGTCGATCCAAAGGGAGCTAACAAAGTGTGCAAGCTCCAGCGATCCATTTATGGACTGGTGCAAGCCTCTCAGAGTTGGAATAAACGCTTTGATAGTGTGATCAAAGCATTTGGTTTTGTACAGACTTTTGGAGAAGCCTGTATTTACAAGAAAGTGAGTGGGAGCTCTGTAGCATTTCTGATATTATATGTAGATGACATATTACTAATCGGCAATGATATAGAATTTCTGGATAGCATAAAGGGATACTTGAATAAGAGTTTTTCAATGAAAGACCTCGGTGAAGCTGCTTACATATTGGGCATTAAGATCTATAGAGATAGATCAAGACGCTTAATTGGACTTTCACAAAGCACATACCTTGACAAAGTTTTGAAGAAGTTCAAAATGGATCAAGCAAAGAAAGGATTCTTGCCTGTGATTACAAGGTGTGAAATTGAGTAAGACTCAATGCCCGACCACTGCAGAAGATAGAGAGAAAATGAAAGATGTTCCCTATGCTTCAGCCATAGGTTCTATCATGTATGCAATGCTGTGTACCAGACCTGATGTGTGTCTTGCTATAAGTCTAGCAGGGAGGTACCAAAGTAATCCAGGAGTGGATCACTAGACAGCGGTCAAGAACATCCTGAAATACCTGAAAAGGACTAAGGATATGTTTCTCATATATGGAGGTGTCAAAGAGCTCATCGTAAATGGTTACGTTGATGCAAGCTTTGACACTAATCCGGACGATTCTAAATTGCAAACCGGATACGTGTTTACATTAAACGGTGGAGCTGTCAGTTGGTGTAGTTCTAAACAAAGCGTTGTGGCGGGATCTACATGTGAAGCAGAGTACATAGCTGCTTCGGAAGCAGCAAACGAAGGAGTCTGGATGAAGGAGTTCATATCCGATCTAGGTGTCATACCTAGTGCATCGGGTCCAATGAAAATCTTTTGTGACAATACTAGTGCAATTGCCTTGGAAAAGGAATCCAGATTTCACAAGAGAACCAAGCACATCAAGAGATGCTTCAATTCCATCCGGGATCTAGTCCAGGTGGGAGACATAGAGATTTGCAAGCTACAAACGGATCTGAATGTTGCAGACCCGTTGACTAAGCCTCTTCCACGAGCAAAACATGATCAGCACCAAAGCTCCATGGGTGTTAGAATCATTACTGTGTAATCTAGATTATTGACTCTAGTGCAAGTGGGAGACTGAAGGAAATATGCCCTAGAGGCAATAATAATGTTATTATTTTATTTCCTTATATCATGATAAATGTTTCTTACTCATGCTATAATTGTATTATTCGAAAACATAATACTTGTGTGAATACATAGACAAACTAAACTTCACTAGTATGCCTCTACTTGACTAGCTCGTTAATCAAGATGGTTATGTTTCCTAACCATAGACATGTGTTGTCATTTGATTAACGGGATCACATTATTAGGAGAATGATGTGATTGACATGACCCATTCCATTAGCTTAGCACCCGATCGTTTAGTATGTTGCTATTGCTTTCTTCATGACTTATACATGTTCCTATAACTATGAGATTATGCAACTCCCGTTTGCCGGAGGAACACTTTGTGTGCTACCAAACGTCACAACGTAACTGGGTGATTATAAAGGAGCTCTACAGGTGTCTCCAAAGGTAAATGTTGGGTTGGCGTATTTCAAGATTAGGATTTGTCACTCCGATTGTCGGAGAGGTATCTCTGGGCCCTCTCGGTAATGCACATCACATAAGCCTTGCAAGCATTGCAACTAATGAGTTAGTTGTGAGATGATGTATTACGAAACGAGTAAAGAGACTTGCCGGTAACGAGATTGAACTAGGTATTGAGATAACGACGATCGAATCTCGGGCAAGTAACATATCGATGACAAAGGGAACAACGTATGTTGTTATGCGGTCTGACCGATAAAGATCTTCTAGAATATGTGGGAGCCAATATGAACATCCAGGTTCCGTTATTGGTTATTGACCGGAGACGTGTCTTTGTCATGTCTACATTGTTCTCGAACCCGTAGGGTCCGCACGCTTAAGGTTTTGATGACAGTTATATTATGAGTTTATGAGTTTTGATGTACTGAAGTTAGTTCGGAGTCCTGGATGTGATCACGGACATGATGAGGAGTCTCGAAATGGCCGAGACATAAAGATTGATATATTGGAAGCCTATGTTTGGACATCGGAAGTGTTCCGGGTAAAATCAGCATTTTACCGGAGTACCGGGAGGTTACCGGAACCCCCCGGTAACCTAATGGGCCTTAATGGGCCTAGTGGAGGAAGAGGGGAGGAGGCCTAGGTGCTGCCGCGTGCCCCTCCCCCCAAGTCCGAATTGGACAAGGAGGGGGGGCGGCGCCCCCCCCCCCCTTTCCTTTCTTCCCTCTCCTCCTTCCCCCCAAGTCCTAATCCAACTAGGAAAGGGAGGGGAGTCCTACTCCCGGTGGGAGTAGGACTCCTCCTGCGCGCCTCCTCCTAGGGCCGGCCGCACCCCCCCTTGGCTCCTTTATATACGGGGGCAGGGGGCACCCCTAGACACACAAGTTGATCTCTAAGATTGTTCTCTTAGGCGTGTGCGGTGCCCCCTTCCACCATAGTCCTCGATAATATTGTAGTGGTGCTTAGGCGAAGCCCTGCGACAGTTGAACATCAAGATCGTCACCACGCCGTCGTGCTGACGGAACTCTTCCCCGACACTTTGCTGGATTGGAGTCCGGGGATCATCATCGAGCTGAACGTGTGCTAGAACTCGGAGGTGCCGTAGTTTCGGTGCTTGATCGGTCGGGCCGTGAAGACGTACGACTACATCAACCGCGTTGTCATAACGCTTTCGCTATCGGTCTACAAGGGTACGTAGATCACACTCTCCCCTCTCGTTGCTATGCATCACCATGATCTTGCGTGTGCGTAGGAAATTTTTTGAAATTACTACGTTCCCCAACATCCAAGACTTTTATTTCTACACAAAAATAACAGCATGGCAATTTTGCTGAAAACAGCGTCAGACCGGGTTAGTTCCATTCAAATCATGCAAGTTAGAATCCAAAACAAGGGCAAAAGAGTTTGGAAAGTAGATATGATGGAGACGTGTCATGCCTTAAGCAAGATGACATGATGTAGACAAGATAAACATATGTATGAAATAAATCCCATGTTTTTACCCTTAATAGCAATGACACATGCGTGGCATGTCCCTTTCTGTCACTCGGATTGAGCACCGCAAGATCGAACCCATTACAAAGCACCTCTTCCCATGGCAAGATAAATCAATCTACTTGGCCAAACCAAACCATCAGAGAAGAAATACGAGGCTATAACAATCATGCATAAAAGAGTTCAGAGAAAACTCAAATAATATTCATGGATAGATCTGATCATAAAGTCACAATTCATCGGATCCCAACAAACACACCGCAAAAATTCATTACATCGAATAGATCTCCAAGGACACCAAGGAGAACATAGTATTGAAGATCAAATAGAGAGAAGAAGCCATCTTGCTACTAACTATAGACCCATAGGTCTATGGCAAATCACTCACGCATCATCGGAGGGCATAAAGGATGATCAAGAGCCCACTCCGTGGTCGAATCCCCCTCCAGCAGAGTGCCGGAAAAGGCCTCCAAATGGGATCTCGTGGTCCTGGAACTTGTGGCGGTGGAAAAATTATTCCGTGGACTCCTTTGTTGGTTTCACAATTTTAGAGAATTTATAGAGGCGGAGTTAGGTCAAATGGAGCCACATGGGGCCCATAAT
The DNA here is from genome assembly GCF_018294505.1 of Triticum aestivum. Classification (NCBI taxonomy): domain Eukaryota; kingdom Viridiplantae; phylum Streptophyta; class Magnoliopsida; order Poales; family Poaceae; genus Triticum; species Triticum aestivum. The sequence continues at coordinate 613,094,814 of NC_057800.1, forward strand.
ATACCAAGGCGCACCCTGGTGTCTTGTGGACCCACGGTCCATCGTCTGGTATTCTCCCGAAGCTTCTATTGTCTCTTTTGTCCAGGAAAAAATCTCTAAAAAGTTTTGTGGTGTTTGAACTTCGTTTAGTACTGATATTCCGCGAAACCAAAACCAAGCAAAAAACAACAACTAGCACTGGGCTCTAAGTTAATAGGTTAGTCCCAAAAAATTATATATATAATTGCTTGGAAGTGTATATAAAACTTTCAAGATTGATAATATAATAGCATGGAACGATCAAAAGTTATAGATATGTTGGAGACGTATCATGGGCAACCTTCCAAGCAGAGTATTTATACTTCTGATCAATTATTTAATATATCTGAACAAAATTGGGAGCATTGTGTCACGACCCGGTCCCGAGAGGGGCCTTGAATCTCTGCACTTTGTGTGTCGGTCCCTGGATCGATATCTGGCACAGACAGTTAGTGATCAAATGCCAAGAATACATCACATGTCATAGTATTACATCGTAGATCCATTGTTCCACAATACACACCTACTTAGGTCGTCGGCTAGCTTGCAACACAATCATGCGGCAGAGATAATATTCTGGTCTTGTGGCGTCCATCAACTCACAGGCAAGAGTTGAGTATAACATTGTAACCCTACTTCGTACTTTCCCCTTCGATTTGGTAAACTTGCAACGTGATACGTTGCAGCCACTAGGGTCAATACATTGAATGCATTGGTAAGTCCACGGTTCATTGGAAACTTGTTCACCTACATGCACTTTGGCTGGTGGGGTTCAAGGCTCTATGCAGAAAATATAGTTTTGCCCTATTATTTTAGTAGTGGTTTACTCTAATAGCTGGACATACTTTCTCACAAAATTGTCCGGGGTAGATCATATCACGCGATCACCCATAATGCAATTTGAGTATGTGGGCTCCCGTCTCACACGGTATTGCCAACCTTCCTAGATAATGTTACTGGCATCACGCCAACAATATGAGTTGGTCCACCCCCCCCCCTTTGGTTCCACCATTGTTTTTAAAAAGAAGAGGTGATGAGATTAAGCTGACAATTCTCAGACCTCGAAACCGCTCTTCATCGTTGTTGTTGCAAGCATATCACCTCGTGGGCCTCCCTTATCGCCGATCCGCCACCTGTGTTTGTGGAGGCCGGTCCAGGGAAGCTTGAGATGATCATGGTGGCAGCCAGACTTGGCCAGATGGGTCGGCCCGGCCCAGCCAAGGCTAAACGTGCCTGTCACAGTAGGACCCAGCAGGACACGCTTACTAATCAGGCCGTGTCGCGCCCCAAGCCCAGGCATGACCCCTCTAGCAAACGAGCCAACACACAACACGTTTGGCCGGTGTGGCATAGTGCTCTTTGGCCTAATGGCTTGTGTTTTGGCTCGGTTTTGGGTCTATTACCTTTCCCTAATAATAAAGTGGTTATTGCTTTTGCCCGCTCATCATTGCTAATTATGTGTAAACCCCGTGTGTTTTTTGTTATTCAATCCACAGTCTGTTCGGTTTTGTATACGTCTATTCGTCCATTCAGTTTCGTATACGTTATTTCCAGCTTCGTGTTTACATCGGCCATAATTTTTGTTATGATCCAAGAAAATATTACTCGGTAATCGACCTTACCATCTGTTCTCCTGCCTTAAAAATTCTTATGCATGTGCTAAAATTCAGATACCAATGAATAGTCTCACCCTATTTGTTTACATAAAATCCTACTAACTTATATACGTTCCTGAGTAACAAGATCAACAAGCCAACAAAGAGAGGATGAAATATGGTTCACGTTTAGCCAGAGAAATGAAGAAAGGTGTGTAATACAGAAAAAATTGGAGCAAAGAGGAGATTCGAATCACCAATCGAACATGAGGAAATAACAGAGGGGCATCTCTAAAAAAAAGAGTTGATCCAAAGATACAAAAAAATGGCCATTTGAGTCGATCTGAAGAAGGAGAGAGTCGATATGTACAAAGATGGAACATAAAAATAGGGATACGAGGGATAAGATCGAGAGGAGTGGGTGCGAGGCTAGGGTTAAGAAGGAGGCGACCCAACCTGGGCCTTAGGTAGGACGGGCCTTGCAGGTTGGGCTTGGGTTGTCTCTCCTCAATTCTTTTTCTCTCTTCTATCCCATTTACAGAATATAGAGAGAAGGAAAAAAGAGGAAAAAGAAAGAGTCAGGGTGGTTGGAAAATTTTGAAACCTTTTATGAAGATCCTAAGATTTATAGTTAGCCCACCCAAAAACTAGACGTGTGAGTTAGAAGTGCCAAAAAAAATCATTAAATGATGAAAGAATTTGTGTCAAATTTTGGAGGCCAAGCTTGAATTAG